>NC_068356.1:71924290-72224247 GCF_020536995.1 Dreissena polymorpha
TTAAACAAAGAGGTTGTTTTAAAACGATGTATTGATGTTCCTTGAATTGCCTACGAGCGGTTATTTCACTTTAATTACTTACGAACCTACTAGACGATATCTCATCAGTTTAACCCTTTCAGTGCGGGAACCGAATTTTAAAGGCCTTTGCAAACAGTTTGGATCCAGATGAGACGCCACAGAACGTGGCGTCTCATCTGGATCCAAACTGTTTGCTATTCTGATAGTATTCTTTGAAAAAAAATCGAAGAAAATGCTAATTTTAGAAATTCTGCAGACGACATTTTAGCAGACGACAAATTTCCCAGCATGCAAAGGGTTAATTTCAAACATGCAACACTGCACAACGCATCCGCTGTTAAAGACTATTGGTCACTTATTTAGCATATGCCCTTTATATTCCGTTACGCAATATCTAAATCGCCTTCATATTGTAAATTACCTCTATATGTCTATACAAGTATTTAAGGAACGATTTCTCTATTTCAAATGGGGTTTGATATTTCACATCCATTTTAATTCCTGGATCGGCCGTTTGCATGGCGGTTGGATATTATTATAGGAATAAATAGAAAAGAACGACACAACGTCTGCAATCTTACGAAATCGCAATTAGTTAACACGAAAGTTGATAAGTTTTTCTCACAAGTCACTACAAATTATAAAAATGATCGAAGTTGTTTGTAGAATTCATACGCAACCAATTGTAACCATAAGGTATTTCCTTTTTGACTGATTCTCTGATTCTCTGATCGTTATATTCATGTCCATTTATAAGGTCAATACAAGTATCTGAACAATGCATAAAATCACCTTAAAAATGCCAAATTCACAATTCCTCGACTGAACAGGTCCACATTAAATCTTTTTTCTTTCAAAACAACGAAATGTCATGCCTACAAAAACGGCTTTACTGCATTCAAATTTTTATCATATTATTATATATCGTAAGCAATAAACATAAAACACATTTATTAAGAATCCTAAAATATTTACCAAACAATGGTATGCAGAATACATAGTTCGAAACGATGTTCAGTTTGTAATGTAATTAATAACACAATAATAAAAATATCATGAGAGAGAACAAAAATCTGAGAAATGCTGACTGAATAATGTCATAGATAACACAAACGCAAATCATTATGATCGATCATTGATAATATTCGAAAGAAGACAGCCATTTACAGGGAGAATCAATGTCCCCATTACTTTTCGTTTTTATCGAATAAATATTCGCCGGTGTCAGTGTTCTTTTCAGATTGAAGAATGTTTAAAAGGTCGGAATTTAGCTATAAACATTTCACTTTTTGCATTGTAATGACCTGTCGAAATGAAATATATTACACATGCATCACACTATGCATGCTCTTTGAAAAATAACAGTGGGGCTATTTGTATACGTGACTTCTACCTTGCACTTAGTTCACTTGGCCTCAACATTACAATTTGTTCAAGTGGCATCAACCGTGTATTTAGCTTTTTTTCTGTGACATTTATAATGTATAGTATTTTATTTTAATACAAAAATATCATTTGTCCAGTGCGACTATTTTGACAATTGTTTAGTACATATTGCAAATGCTGAAAGCAATGAGAGCAATTGCAATTAAAATAAGCAAAAGCATAATTGTCATTTAGGTTTTGTGGGTGACAATAAAGTGAACGATCCCATCACGACGGTAGATTGCATTAATCACGTTTGTTATT
This sequence comes from Dreissena polymorpha, assembly GCF_020536995.1. Lineage (NCBI taxonomy): Eukaryota > Metazoa > Mollusca > Bivalvia > Myida > Dreissenidae > Dreissena > Dreissena polymorpha. The sequence continues at coordinate 71,926,001 of NC_068356.1, forward strand.
CGATGTATAAGAAATAACTTTGTTTAAAAGAATCGTGCTGCAACATTGTTTGAGTCTTAATCATTTAAACATGATGGTAGCATACGAAGGATTTCTTTATTAAAGTGGTATTACTTACATTTTATGGAAGCATGTTTTTTATTAATTGTGTCCCAAATAAATTAAAACTCTTCTACATGTTAACACCTTTTTAGTTCCCTTTATCGAGACCATGATTTTTCAGATGCATTATCTTTGACACTTAAAATTGCTACTTATTATAAGTTCTCAGTTAAAACTGATGTTTACAATCGGTTGTTAGTCAGCCTCGAAATAGTGATTTGAAAACATGAATTCTTTAGTCTAATACTTTTATTTAAATTAGTACCAGAAATGCTTAACTATAATGTCATTACATATTGTAGTTATCAAAATGTTTCTCATCCATTACAAATGAGGACAATAGAACAATCGAATTTAACTTATTACGTGCTGTTAGTCACGCGTCTTAATGACAGATGTAAAAATGCCATTCATCAACATCTATATAATAATACAAGGACCTGCGCAATCTCTGACGTCAACCATAGTCATCAGAAACAAACGTTGAAAGAAGGAAACGTGTTTAAGCGATCATATTTCTATATCTGTGACAAATATTTGTCAATTCTTAACATGTGTGGAAATTGAATATTACTTTTTAGACATAATCATTAATGCAGGTGCATTTTAGCAAAGTTTCTGGTCGCATTGTGGTTTATATACGCAAGGAACATATATTTATTCTTCCATGATGCTCACTCACACTCTTGCATTTCTCACGCATGCTCTCGCTATTTCACGAAATCTCTCGCATTGCTACGCATACCCTCGCTTTATAGCGCACATTCTCGCATATACCATTATACTTAATCACATTCTCGCATCATCGCTCTTTACCAAACATCTCGCGAAAATTCTCATTGTCAGACATACTCTCGCAATATCACGCACAATCTCAAATTTTGGTCATTCACTCGTCTCTCAGATATTGTCCATGCTTTTTTACTATGTCAATCATTAATATTTTTCTCACCCAAGAGTTGGTGAACATGATTTTAAAGAGTTATTTCATTTCAAAAGAACAGTGGAAGTTGCTCATAAATGACTTAGTAGCACACTGATTAACAAACACTTGATCAACGGGAAAATAAGTATTAAAATGATATAAATACGAATGTCGACTTGTATGTTTCTAGGAAAAGGGTATATTTTACACACACACAAATACATGACTTACTGGCAATTTATTATTTGCTTTGTTTAAAAAAACTGTTACTGTTACGTTACTCTTGCAAATTAGTCTTTTCATGTGGTTTTCTTGTAATCAATTGTTTTCAAATCAAGAAAGTGAAATCTTTGTTCCTCGAAATTTCGGCCACACATAATTAAGTTGACGTATCCAGATTTCAGTATATTATATACGTCTTGAAACATCATTAACCTGTTACTTTGGTGTCAATGTCATGGCCCGTTAAATCATTTCCTCATACATTCAGTGCAGTAAGGCGTTGGTCGACATTCTAAATGAATCTAATAACAGTGCGATTTATTAATACTTGTTTTCTATTTGTTTTATACAAAAACAAATCATATTTAACGACATCATCAATTGTATTATTGATTGAGTATTAGATCGGAAAAAAGTACTGAATTGATTGCAATGCCACCGTCAAGCAGCGTTTGGTTCGAATGACATATTTTTAAAATCGTTTGTTCTCGCCTTCAATCCATTTATTTTAGTGTATATATATACACTATATATATATATATATATATATATATATATATATATATATATATATATATATATATATATATATATATATATATATATATATATATATATATATATATATATACAACAAATTTGTTGAAACATGCATCCTAATGAAATAACATAGACATTAGTGCATTGAACACAAATAAGATTGCACGAAACACATTGTTCGCAAGCCACGGTGACAAATTAAATATACATGTAATTATTCTTCATTGAATCCTTAGTAAAAACAATTGCCGAGAAATAGTGCGCTTAACTTTTACCAACTTGTTTGTAGGTTAACGATGTTAATGCAATTTTGTATTTTATACATAAAGATATCCATACAATGCGATAAGAAGAAACAATTCCTCCACAGTGCATTTTTTTTTCAAAGTATTTGACGACTGGGGCTATACATTGTGCAAATGAATGCAACAGCCAGCATGCTAAACCTTTATCGTTGATTTTAAATGCAAAATGTGCGTTGACACTTTTATTGCAAATCACGTTCAAAAATGGGGATAGGTCGACCTCATCGTATATGCGTTCACATCCGTCATGATAATAGATATGAAAGAATTTGTAATTGACTCTTCAAATGATAACTAAAAGCTTACCGTTACTATTTTAAGAGATGTCCGTGGTTTTATGCCTCGTAAATCAACAGCAATTGCACCCAAACAAAAGGAGATCTAACCCAAAATGGTATAAATTTGAGGTGAAATAATACAAGTCGTATCATATATTTTAAATTATTTAATGCGTCTGCAGCTGTGTGACTATGTGACAGTTAGCGCGTACATATATTAAAGATAAACCTCTAATGCTTGAGGACCAAGTTTAATTACAGGCAATTATGCATAACCATTTAAAAGTATTGCTATTCTTTTAATTAATAATCAACATGTACATTTACCTTTCACAAGCCTGTAATTGAACTTTGGCCTTTATAAGTGATGTGTACAATCATAATGTATCAATTTTATAACCATCCCGTGGTTGAATCTATTAATTAATAGGTCAGCATGATGAAAGACTATTTGCTCGGAGTAATTCGCTTTATATTACTACCATTTAGAAGCATTACCTAATGAATAGAATATAAAAAAGAAAACACTTATAACGCAGGCTGTTTTTGCCTTCGAGAGAATTATTTCATGAAGCGGAGTCTCTAGAATTTAACGCATGCGCAAACTAATTCCTTCTTTGTTTTTTGTAAAATATGCATGAGGGTAGTTTTCAAAATGACTATGCCAATTTCAAATATATTGCAATACACTTTCATCACTATCACTAAAATTGTATTTTATCAACAGTATGCATTACCACCATAAGTGCATATTATCAGACTGACAGTATGTAACCTATATCTCATGAGTTCCGGTTTACACATGTGTGACCTGAACCGCTGTTGTCTTTGCTCGCTACACACCACTCAATCATCCGGCTTGTTCAGTCTTTTACAAGAAGGATGCAAGTAAAGAAGTCAATATATCCATCTTTTGCTTTTATTTCGATAGATGTTATGACAGATGTGTGGTAAATTACTGAAAAAATACAAAGTAAAGACATTCTAAATATTGATAACAAAATATAGTTTAAATAGTATACCTGTTATATACCTCTATACGCGAAATAAACAAACCCTTTCCACATAAGATGGGAATAACGATGCAAAATATTACATACATATCATATTATTTAGGAAATTATGTTTAAATCTAAACAATTGAAATACAAGAATGTTAAGATATGTAAAATACTCACAGCGTGGGCTTTTAACATTATCTTGACGGAAGTAATTAAACGCAAGACGTTTTAAAGAAAATATGCCGTTTTTTTAGCAGAAACTGTTTTTTAGCTCCACTGGCCAAAGGCCAGCGGGGCTTATGTCATGGTCCTGTGTCCGTCGTGTGTGCGTCAGTGCGTCCGTGCGTTAACTTTTTCTTTAAACATCTTCTTCTCCTTAACTAATGGTCCAATTCTGATGAAATTTCGCAGGAATGTTCATGTGGTAAACCTCTTTCAAATTTGTTCAAATTATGCCCCTGGGGTCAGATTTGACCCTGCCCCGGGGGGTCAAAAAATTGAAAATTTGCTTATATAAGGCCTATTTTGTGCAAACTTTATAAATCTTCTTGTCCATAACCATTGGGCCTAGGGCTACCAAATTTAGTATGTAGCGACATCTTATAGTCCTCTACCAAGTTTGTTAAAATTATGCCCCTGTGGTCAAATTTGACCCTGCACCGGGGGTAAAAAAATTGAAATTTGCTTGTATAAGGCTTATTTTGTGCAAACCTTAAAAAATCTTATTGTCCATAACCATTGGGCCTAGGGCTACCAAATTTGCTATGTAGTGACATCTTATAGTCCTCTACCAAGTTTGTTCAAATTATGCCCCTTGGGTTAAATTTGACCCTGCCCCGGGGGGTCAAATAATTGAAAATTTGCTTATATAAGGCATATTTTGTGAAAACTTGAAAAATCTTTACGTCCATAACCATTGGGCCTAGGGCTACCAAATTTGGTATGTATTGACATCTTATAGTCCTTACCAAGTTTGTTCAAATTATGCCCCTGGGGTCAAATTTGACCCTGCCCTGGGGGGTCAAAAAATTGAAAATTTCCTTATATAAGGCCTATTTTGTGCAAACTTTAAAAATCATCTTGTCCATAACCGCATGGCATAGGGCTACCAAATTTGGTATGTAATGACATCTTATAGTCCTCTACCAATTTTGTTCAAATTAAGCCCGTGGGATCAAATTTGACTGTTCCCCAGTGGTCACAAAATTTAACATATGCTTATATTGGGCCCATTTTGTGCAAACTATAAAAAATCTTCTTGTCCATAACCATTGGGCCTATTTCTACCAAATTCAGTAGGTAGTGACATATAATAGTCCTCTACCAAGTTTTGTTCAAATTATGCCCCTGGGAACAAATTTGACCTTGTCCCAGGGGTCACAAAAATGAACATATGCTTAAATAAGGCCCATTGTGTGCAAACTTTAAACATCTTCTTTTTTTCTAAATTATAGAGCCTAGGGCTACTAAATTTGGTATGTAGTGATATCTAATAGTCCTCTACCCAATTTGTTCAAATTATTCCCCTGGGCTCAAATTTGACCCGGCATCGGGGGTCACAAAACTGAACATATGACGTTTACCAGTGGAGATTACTGCGGCCGTGTGGCTGTGACCAACAGCAACATCAACATCTTGTAAACATGAGATAAAACCCTGTCATTTAGTGCCATTTTAGGTCAGATGGTGACTGCTTACAAAGGCATTGAAGTAAGAACATTTGTTATGAATGTTTTTGTTACAAACTGAAAAAGTCGGGTATTATTTAAATATGTCGAAAGTGACCATATATCCGGATGAAAATATTTTGGATGACATGTTAATTTCATGTCTTTTTTGTAGTGTTTAACGCAGTTAAATAATATATTATTGATTTTAAAAACACAACTTCCATGAACATAATTATTTCAAGAAATGTCAATATATGATACTTCACGGTAAACTCAAACTTTGTATCCAAGAGAAGTTGTTGAAATTAATGAAGTGCAATGTTCTTAACTATCGTATATGCTGCTTTTTAATAACTAATGATTCATTGTTCCATTTTTGAATCTTGATTCACGAATTGTGAATATGATTGTCAATTGCTCAACAATCCATATATATTTCTGACCATTTTATAATTTTCTTAATATAAGTTATGAATTGATCTTAGAAGGTCAAATGTATTACTTAATTAAATACATTTATAAATATAAAGAAATAATCTTTAGATTATCATAATATTCTCAGGCCTGTTGGTCTTTGGGATGTGTGGGTTGATGAGCAATTTCTCCTTTTATCACAATTATTTCTACCCTACCTGATCATTTCCTTCATATTTCATTTTAATTTAATTGACGTCTGCAACCTCTTTCAAATTGGGAAAGTCCAAAATGTGTCGTTTGGTAAAGGGTTAAGGCATTTTGATTTCTATGGGTCTTGTGAATCTGTTTCAAATCAAATGCGTAGATTTGATCATCAGCATCTAAAAATATGTGAAATAGAAAGAACGACAATATCTTTTGGAGAGATAAATGTACCTACGTTTAAAGCAAAGGACCTGTGCAACAATTCCCGGACTTTTAAGTCTGTTTAGTTGTACAAATATGTCCCGTACGGCAAGCAAATTTGTTAAGATACTATGGACGTCAATGTTTGAATAAATTGTGTTGTTTTTCGCAAATTTAATTTTACTTTGTTTTCGGAGAGTTTAATCAGTAAGTCTTGCATATTTTTGTAGTATTTGTTTTTCTTGCCATGTGTCGTCATACGCTGGATATGCCGACAAAAGATCAACGTACTTTCTAACACAATTTTAATTGGTTGTAACCTAATCAACACTCATAATAAAATTATTGGATATCAATGCGTCAAAATAAACGTTAACAAATGTTGGTTGTTATATCCAATACATAATAAAGCTGCAAAATATAGTAATTGAAACGGCGCATTTTATGTCTGAAAGAATGTGAAGATATTAGTTAATTATTGCCCAACCTTAGGATTTTTTATAACAATGTGACTTTTCCCATAAGCGGAAGTACGTTTTTTGCATACATGTATTCAAGTATTGGATTTAAAAGTGAAATAAATGTCATAATTGTCACGATTAAAATGTGATTACGTATTTATAACAAATGTTTAATTAATTGAAAATGCAAGTCTCTCTTAAAACAGATGTATTTACAGTTTGTAGTGAATATATGGGCATTGATGCGGTTGAAAATACGCTCAATAAGGGTTAGAAATTCATACTGAAAGACAGCGCATTCGTTTAAATAAACAAATTAAACAAATTAAACAAGATCATGGTTTAGTCATATAAATTTGAACTTAATATTTAAAGTATGAATAAGAAGAAGGATTCTCGTTTCAATGATCAATCACATGCATACGTATTAAATTTTACACTTAAAACCTACGTCAACATTCGTATTTGGCTGCACCATGTAAATATACACATACAGGAATCTAGTACAAAATAAAATATTAATATGTAATAAATAATTTAGTGTTTATATAGACTCTTGCCCAGTCTCAACCAATGTTTTTTCTGTGCGCTCATTAAAACGAGATTATACGATTTTGTCAAATATTTATTAATTTATATAAAATGTTTAAAAAAAACTTATTCAACATATATTTCAATACGAAGTAAAATAAGTTAAAAGTTAAGAAGAACATGTGTCGAAAAATGCGAAATAAGCCGGATATTTAATTCTGAAATCGAACATGTCTGTACATTCGAATTCGCCAGCATGTAAATCATGCATGAACGATGTGAATCTAAATATAGTTTAACGGTTCATTTTAAATTCCTGCAACAATATCTTTTCATACGACACACGAACATTTACTAAAAAGACGAATGCTTCGGTTATTGTAGGAAAATATGTACGAAATATCTTCGTCGCAATCGGCTCGGGGCGCATATTTGTCTTTGCTGCATTTTATAAAATTCGTCCTCAATGTATAATTTGTCTTGCCTAGTTTGTGTTATTGTAACATATTTTATCAATAGATTACAATTTAACACATATACAAAATCGTATAATCTCGCTTAAAGAAATAATACGTATTATTTGTTAAAACAATAAAGTACTTTTCTAACAAGCCTAAGCCTCCGTGTTGCTATTGTATCATACATGTATGATAAAGAAATAATTAAAAGCGATCATATTGATACCGTACTAATAGCCACTGTTAAGTACTCTAATAGCAATTTAAATGTATTTTGTTGTATAACCTATGTTATGAATTGCATGGCTGTCTAAGGATGTCATTAGAGTTTATAATTACTCGACGACATTATTATGTACATTTATATTAGGCAATTACTTAATAAAAAAATTCCTAGGTTTTTTAAACATATGTGTTTTCTTTCAATTTTCTAAACTTTATTTATGGAATTCCAGGTTGCGTTTTAAATGATGAATTAATTCTACAGTCAACCATACTCGCAAAATTAAGATGTTTGTATTAAATCGGGAAGGTTTCTGTCCCTGAACATCCTACTATTAAATCAGTTTTAAAAAAGGTGTGTTTAGTTTAAGAAAAATATTTAAACATAATTTCCATTTTGAACACTCTAAAAGCCACATTGATGGAACATTTATTCCAAATTAAAATACGGTCACGTGCTTGTCTTCACAGGCGGCGACAAGGCAACCACCCGCAGCTGCAGGCACAGGCGCGCGATCCCGGGTGCTCGTCATCCGCGCTCCTGAAGGGAGCGGTCAGCCCAACCGAATTATCGTTCTGTCGACGCCGCAGCGCACCGAAAACACTCCACCGCCAAAAGATCCGTCCAAGACAGCTAACACTTCCAGTACTGTGGCAAAGCTCGCCGGCGCTGTTCAATCCTTAGCTGCTCACACGGCAGATTTCGATAGGAATTTCGGTAGGTTTAGTTACGCAATTGGATCACATACATACATATACAGAAATAATAATTATGTATAGAAAATATATTATACCAAATAAAACACGTATGTGTATTCTGAATAAAGTAAATTATGATAATATATGTATCGGATTTCGGTAGGCCAACATAATTAAATAAAACATATATGTATATACTAAGTCAAGTATACGTACAGATACATGTTTTGTATGCGTCTTTGCCTCGCGGAGGCTTCAAGCATTTATGACCATGTCATATGTCATTGAATGGTAATAGATTTGGCTACGCTGATAAAAACTAACAAAGTCTCAATACACGATCTTCGCTAGCTTTCAAATTCCTCACTGAAAAATATAATAATCTACATGGTTGTTTTATGAAAATTGAATTTGTATTTTATCACATTTTACGCAAATACAATTATTCGTATAGTAGCCTGTTCTTTGCATTGCCCGCTAGGTGGACATCCTCAGTCCGCAATACGGGAAGCAGCAGCAGCAGCCGCGGCGGCGACAGCGGCGAGATCGACAAGTCAGCCACAAAGGAACGCAAATAACAGCACCGGAACTAGAAGCCTGCGGGAATTAATAGAGGGGAGACGAAGTCAGCGCACGCAGCAACCGAGCTCAAACATCGTGGGTCTCTCTCCCACCGTCCCCAGGGCTGTTCCGCCTATTCAACCCACAGAAAAGAGGTTTGTGGAACAGAATGAAGTTTTTTGAAGCGTTTGTATGTGTGTACTATATAATCAATCCCGTCCGAGTTGTCAGTATTTGTCTCAGGCAAAATCAATGGCCTTCCGTCTTTCTGTTTGTATAAAGTAATGTATCCATGGTTTTTACGTGTGTGCAATTATCAAATGCAACCATATGCTAGAGATGCTTAAACACAGAAGTATCAATAAAAAATAAGTCGGCACTGTACATAACCGAGGCACAGATGAAACATCTGAAATATTTTGTGTTCAAATGCTCTACTGCAAGTCATCAACCTATTCCACGAGGAAATTTATTTAATTGAACTCTATATAATTCGTTCATTTTTTAGTATTTCAATTTCGATTCGCACGTGCTTACCTAAAGAAAACATGTTTCGAATGTGATCGTAATGCCTCACTTGTTCATAGTGTTCAATAACGATTGTCTAAATAAAAATAATAATTGCTGTTTGCAATTATGCATGTTACGCGAAGAAATGACGTCCACTGTTTCCCTTTCTCCGCAGATTCGGCGAGTTGAACATACCACCTATCCTAGAGGCGGCTCTACGTAGACTACAGGAACGTGCACGTGTCCCGAGCAACGTGCGGGACCGACCCACCACTACAGGTAAAATACTGTGCTTTCTTTAACATAAAATTTCGCTTCTTCTTCTTAGTCATAGTCAGCCGATTTTTATCTTTAGTTCATCTTCAATTATTACTTCGGATGCTTCTTCTTGCGTTTTTCTTCTTTTGATTTGATTTCTTTCTTCAATCGTAACACCTTTTCTTCTTTTTCTTTCTTAATTCATTATTAATTATTCTCTTTTTTCTACGTATTTTTCGTATAATTCTTCTACTTCTTCGCCTAAACTTCTATTTCTTCTTCAAAACTTTTTTCTCATTAGCCATCGCCGTCTTCGTCTTTTTTTTGCTTTTACATAATGTTTTCGTTCTTTACCTCTTCTTCAAAACTTTCTTCTTCTTGTTTTTCCTCTACTTTTGTGTCATAATTAACTTCTGAATATTCATTATATGCTATTACATCATCTTCTTCTTCTATAACAACTTTTTCTTATTCGTTAAATTATTATTCTACAATTACTTTCATCTCTTCAACTTCATGGAGATATCTATTGATAAAAAATATTCACTTAAATGCGTGTCAGGCTACAACCTTTCTTTTTTAAACTCTGTTTTAGGTCCAACTACTACACACACAAAAACTCTGTCAAACTTGTCCGTCGATGATCAAAATATTTTTACTCATAAGATTCGCGATTCAGTTCCAAAACTATGGTGGCATAGAGGAGACATTCACTCCTCTTTTTTTAATTGCACTCCTCTTTTTTGTATCTCGTGACCACGGCTTACTATCTCGTGGCCACGAGTTAGCTATGTCGTGGCCTCGAGTTACTAAGTCGAGGCCACGAGATACAAAAAAGAGGAGTCCATTAAATTAAAAAGGAGTGAATGTCCCATTATGCCACCGTACAAAACATTCTGCGTGTACCGGTTTATAGCAGCTTTCGGAATCGTTTACGATTCAGTTCACGTTCAAACCTGTTTGAGTGACATCAGTGGCGACGTTGAAAAAAATCGAATTTCACGATTATTGTTAGGTGAATACATGGCATTCCAGGACAAAGAAATAAACTTAGAAAACATACCACCATCTATAAACTATTCAATTTTGTAAAAAAAAAACAAAAAAAAAAACAAATACAACATTAAAATACATGTATATATTTACATATGTGTCATGTACGACATACGGACAGGATTCATAAGGAATGGTTTATTTACAAGAATATGAATACAGCGGTTCTTACTCGTTTTCAGCTCACGGGCAGGCGACAGATCTATGGGACGGACAACTACCGCTGGAGCGTTCCCCCTTCCACGGTGGAATGATCGACCTGTCCGGAGTTCGAGCACCCGATCATAGCCATGAACCCAACCATACGCACTTCGGTCAAAGAGACACGCCCGGTCGCGAGAGACCAGCTTCGGCGGCCCTGGTTCCCCCGGAAACTTGGGACGGTAAAGGACAAGCGATAGATACGCAGCGACCGGCTGTTGGTAACAATGACCTGCTGAGGATGAACGCCGATTTCCAGTTTTCCGGCGGTCAGGAACAGAGGGGAAAAACGGGTTCAAACTTGCGCACGTTTACAGACACGGCTCATTCCCATGGCCATGGTCATGGCCATGGTCATGATCATGGCCATATGAGTGCCACACCCTCGTCATCGCTTCCCGCTGATATACAGAGTCTGTTTGATCGATTTAATATTGGATCGATAGACGCCCTGAGCGCACGTTTGAATAGTCTGACTACTCAAGCGCCTTTCGCCTCGTCGGTAGTGGCGGACGCGTCGGCTGCTGCTTCCTCTTCAGCATCATCATCATCGTCTTCCTCATCATCCAACTCAGGCGTCGCAGCAGAAATATCGCCGGCGGTCAATCCTGGAATTGATGTTCACGCACATGCGCATGATGCATCCAGCCCTGTTGCCGTCTTGGATGCATCAGCAACAATGGCCAAGTCATCGGCGAATACCAACAGCACCACGAACACAACAAGCACCAAATCAGTAAAAACAACATCGATCAAAGTCACCACAGTTGTAAAAGGCGGGACAGCCGCTGACGTTGCCGCGGCGGCTGCGTCGCAGGCGGAAATAGCGCAGGCTGTAGCTCAGGGAAAGGCTGAGGGAAAAGAGCTCAACAGTTCGTCGATCGCGGACATTGCAGCGAAGGCCAACAGCAAAATAGGCGCAAACTCTTCTGGTAACGATGCATCTCTTATCGCACCCGAGTCAAATCTTCCCGTCGGTTCCATTACGGTCAAGCGCCAGAAGAACGGAGAGTCGATCATAACCCTGAATGACGGTCAAGGGCAGCCAGTGGTGTTACGCGCCAATGGTCCTGTGCAAATCGAGCGCATCGTAAAGCCAGACGGAAAGATCCAGTTTCTCATAAACCCGGTGAAGCCTAAACCACAGTCGAGCACAATTAACCCGGCGGATATGGAGATAGAGCCGGAGGAAATGTTTACTACGACAATGGCTTCTATGATCATATCCGACCCGAACCCCAGCACAACCGTCGCAACGCAGAGTCCCGATGCGAGTTTCCAGGATGCCGTGGCCCTTACGAGCGTCGCAGCTGATCTTGGTCTTATAGATAAGTCGCCGTCACTCACGGAGGCGCTCGTGACAAACGCTCTTCTTCAAACGCCTACGGGACCCGCTGTGGCGCAGACGACTACAGCGCCGCCGGCTGTTGGTCCTAAAGCCGAAAAGGGTGCCATTGTTTCGAAAATGGTGACCGGAAGTGGTGACAATGTTTCAAAAACGGCGGCTTCAAGTGGCATCGTCCAGCATTCCGGCAATTCCGGAAGCGTCCCAAATATTGCTTCTCTGAATCAACAGGCGATTAACGACGTTTCACAGAACCCCTCCAATAACCAAAATAATGCAAAGATAAACGATTTGTTTACGGGTTTGTTTCCGGATTTAGGGTCGGGTTTATTCAGCCTCTTCGAATCGCCCCGTATTCCGCCACCTCCGCGGATCGCGGGACCCCATATTGGCAACCGCGGTGTTTTAAATCCATTCGTAAGTGACACTAACCTTTTTAACGTGAACAAAGACATTGGCCTACTGCGCCCTTCGCAGTTGCCTCCCGTCGTGAATCAATCGCCATTGTCAACAATGGCGCCTTCGACAGGCGGAAACGTAGCCGCTGGGACGGTAGAACTTAATCCTAACCCGCCATACAATCTGGTGGACGTTGTGCCCAGTGTAATGCGAAGATAAACCTACCACGGCACTCATACAGTGCCGATTTTGTTGTTATTGATGCATAGTTAAGAGGAAGTTTTCATTGTTGGTAATTGCTGCATTATTAAGATCATTATTTGGCTACGGTGGTTGAAATGTTTTGTTGTCATGTAGTTGCTGCAATATAAAGACGGTGATTTTAATACTGGTGTTAATGCAGTGTTTTAGGGTGTGATACTTGAATGTAAGCCGCCGGAAGTGGATTTTTCAGCGGCGTGTTGTCAGCGATGGTATGTCGTGTTATCTGAACATGTGGTTAAACTGTGAATCCTGGGGAAGATTGGTCCTCGTCATACAGTGTGAACAGGACCCTTGAGCTTAGTATTTACTATGTTGTTTTATAAGAGCGTCTCTAAAGCAAAACTATTAAGAACAAATTATAAATGTGAAATTCGCAACGCATTTTGATTTATGCATCGTAAAGTGAACATTCGATACGACTTTTTACGCCCCCGGATCGAATGATCGGGGATATACTGTTTTTTGGCCTGTCTGTCTGTCTGTCATTGTAAGTGTGTGTCTTTCCCAAAACTTTAAGGATGGTCATAACTTTTGCAATATTGAAGATAGCAACTTGATATTTGGCATGCATGTGTATCTCATAGACTGCATATTTTGAGTGGTGAAAGGTCAATGTCAATGTCATCCTTCAAGGTCAATGTCTTGTTTTTCTAAAAGAAAGCTGCCGTGCGGCTTCAAAGCGCAGTTGGCATTGTGTTTCACAAACACAGCTCTTGTTCACTATATGTTTTCTAAATTGCTATTTTATTGACGCTAGCCCAATGCGCAATGGTTCCTTGTGATGTTACAATTATGCATTATTGTATTTTATAGTATTATATTGATAATACAAAAAAAAAGCTGTATGTAATTTTCCTCTACTCATGCCAACAATCGCGTGCTCTTTTCCAGTTTCGCAAAAAAAAATGGTTACAATTAACAGTACATATTTTTTCACTTAGCATAAGAAATGTGATTTTTTTAAAATATTCGTAAAGATTTAGCTTACTTACAAACTGTGTGCCTGCATTCACTTATTTGTGTTAGTAACATTTTCCTCACAGACAAAAAATTTTAAATGCCTCGATCAATTTTGTGCAAACCATTTTTCTCGATACTGCATGTGTAGATTGTGTTGCTGTTTTAATTTTTGATAGTGCAACATTATTTTCAGTATTTGTTTCATTTTCCGAACTGATGCATATTTAAAACACACAGCCTAGTTCGCTTTGTTTAAGCAGAGTTTCAATCTTACTATAATGAACCCAATTATTTTCAAAATATGACATTTAGGCCGTGCTCTGTGTAAACAGGATTTAACCCATCTATTCCTAGTGGACTCTTTCATCCTTCTAAATTGGATGAATTTATTTCCAAAATTAGGGATGCAAAGTATACATATTTCTATATTTAGAATATTTCTTACAGAAATTCCTTTAAGCAGACAGCGCAGAACCTGATGATGCGGCGTCTTATCTGGGTCTACGCTGTTTGCCAATGCCTTTTTTCTAACCGCTAGGCATAAATGGGTCAATGCATGTGCGTTCAGCGTCGTCCCAGATTAGTCTGTGCAGTCCATACAGGCTAATCAGGAACGACATTTTCCGCTGCAATGATTTATTTCGTTTACAGAGTCTCTTTTTAGCAAAAATCCAGTTTAGGCGGAAAGTGTCGTCCCTGACTTTACGAACATGCATTAAATCCCTTTTTCACAGAGCACGACTCATTTACGACTCAAGTATTGCTTGATTAAATCATTGACATTATATAATATATATTTATTTGTTTATGTTGTTTATAATGTCAAATAAAATGACGAGTCTCTTTTCGGAATGCTTAGACAAAAAAAACTGGCAATGTATTGGGAAGAGGACAATTACAACGAGCGAGGCATGGTATAGGGGAGATAACCCTGTGTTGTGGTTAGGTTAGGGTTAGGGGTCGGGTTAGGGTTAAGGTATGGGTTAAGGCTAACCCTCACCCAAACCCGACCCCTAAACCTAACCCTAACCCTTACCCTAAGCCTCTAACCCGCCCTTGCGCATTACAATACCATGCCTCGCTTGTTGTCGTTGTCCGCTTCCCATACCATACCCAACTTTCAATGCAGCCCGCTGCCATTATCGATCAAAATTGAGGATAAGATAAAGATTGAGTAACATTACTACTCAAAATCAACGAAAATTTCTTACAATATTTCGTAAAATAAAGCTAAACAATTAAAAATCATTGTCCCGTATGGCCATTGTCGAAATTTCAACGCCAGATGTGGTCTGGTAAAATAGATGTTTGTGGATACAAAATGCTCGTTATTATTATGGTTTTAACATTGTACCATTGTACCATTTAAGTGTTTGTGTGTCGTATCAATAGATATATTCGCAGGAAATTAAGGGGTGTTGCTGCAGTTTTGCTGATTTTTTTCCATCAAATAGATTCTGTCAAAAATTTATATTTAAGATATACATACAAATACTATATGAAAAATGAAATAAAAACATAGGGTCACCGGCCTTGTTTTGATTTTATTTACCATTATATAACATGTACTTTTTCAATAAAACTGACATATCTCTAATTAAGTAAAAATAATTAATAACCTATAAAATTAGCAACATGTAGATATTATTTAAGCTCAGATACATCATATACCATTTAATTAAACCACACACTACCAATAAAATGGAGTACACAAGTTAAATTTTAAGAAATTATTTTTTTTTATTTATATGTCACCCAAAAAAACATCATGTTTTGACTATTTTAACCACATAAATGGAATTTAAAAAAAATTCTGCCAAATAGAATTCTGCGAAACTGCTCAAATGTGTTCATCTACGTATTGTCATCATAAAACACAAATAAAAAAGGGGGTCACCGCACTTTAAACAGAGATTTTTTGTTTTAATTACCCCTACCGTCTAGACGTCAAATTTCATTTAAAAAAACAGCAATAAGACAAAACCCAAGTACCGGTACATAGATTGTCAGAAATATGCACAAACATTAGAAATTGTTTACAATCTTAACTGGGATCACAACAGCTTACCAAAAGACATTAATAAACAAGATGTGTTTGTGAAACACTATGTCCCCGTATATGACGTTTGACCTTGAAGGATGACCTTGACCTTGACCCTTCACCATTCAAAATGTGCAGCTCCATGAGATACACATGCATGTCAAATATAAAATTGCAAGCTTCAATATTGCAGAAGTGACATTACATGAGCAATTTTGACCCATATATTTGACCTTGAAGGATGACCTTGACCTTGACCTTTCACCACTCAAACTGTGCAGCTCCATGAGATACACATGCATGCCAAATATCAAGTTGCTATCTTCAATATTGCAAAAGTACACATAAAATGAGCGATTTCGGCCACATATATTTGACCTCTGACCTTGAAGGATGACCTTGACCTTGACCTTTCACCACTCAAAATGTGCAGCTCTATGAGATACACATGCATGCCAAATATCAAGTTGCTATCTTAAATATTGAAATATTGCAAAAGTGTACATTAAATGAGCGATTTTGACCCATATATTTGACCTTTGACCTTGAAGGATGACCTTGACCTTGACCTTTCACCACCCAAAATGTGCAGATCCATGAAATACATATGCATGCCAAATATCAAGTTGCTATCTTCAATATTGCAAAAGTTATTGCAAATGTTAAAGTTGGCGCAAACCAACAGACCAACAGACAGGGCAAAAACAATATGTCCCCCACTACTATAGTGGGGGAAAAGTTGGCGCAAACCAACAGACCAACAGACAGGGCAAAAACAATATGTCCCCCACTACTATAGTGGGGGACATAAAAACAATATTTAATCACAAACATAACACCAAACAGTATCAAACTCGACCTTAATCATTAATACTTAACTTACATGTTCACAGATTTCGGCATGTTTTGAAGTTTGTGTTTAAATGCTTTAAATTGATAAATGTAATCAACAGGACTAAAGAGCTCCAGTATAAAACTAGTATGAAATTAAAGAAAGAAAAAAAAAGTAAAAAAAGGTTAACCCCGCCTGGGATCGAACCACTGACAATTGTATTATGAACCAACTCGGTCATTTCTGATGATACTTATAACAAAAATATTGAGTTGTGATAATAGCATCATCGGTGTTGCTATAAATATATCCTCGGTTAAATAAACTGCCGCAACACCCCTTAAAGGGGCCTTTTCACAGATTTTGGCATTTTTTAACCAATTCATTAAATGCTTTATATTGATAAATGTAAACATTGGATCGTAAAAGCTCCAGTAAAAAATCAAGAATAAAATTAAAAAAAGGAAAAGAACATTGCCCGGACCAGGTTTCGAACCAGTGACCCCTGGAGTCCTGCCAGAGTCCTGAAGTAAAAACGCTTTAGCCTACTGAGCTATTCCGCCGAGTACATATACATAAAGTATTTTATACCTTATATAAGCAATCTTCGTAGTTTCACAAAATTTAACGACAAAAACAGAACTCTCCAAATTATTCAATCGTTTCGCGTTGCAACGCTTTATAATTTTTAGGTTTTAAAATCGTCAAAAGATGCATATAATGGCTATATTAGACCATGGTAAATGTTCAGTATTACTGTTTCCTCACAAATATCATAACTAAAACGAAAATTTGCGAATCTGAAACAACTTTTTTCAATTTTGTCAATTTACCAAAGCGTGAAAAGATCCCTTTAACATGGAATTTATTGTGGTCACAAAAAAACAAAAACGAGCATTTTGTATGTACAAAAATCTATGTAATCATACCACATCTAGCGTTGAAATTGTGGCTATTGCTATAAGGAACACTGATTGTTTAAGTGTAAACTTTATTTTACGAAATACTTTACGAAATTTTCGTAGATTTTGAGCGTTATAGAGACTTTAATATAAAAGGAACATAAATTATTATGTATTAACACATATCAATATTCTTGAATACATTGTTATCAATGAAATTTTACGAATGGACTGTTAATCAGTTGTGTCTCGAAAAAGAATTATTTCTGTTAGAAGTTCTGTAAATACATTGTGACCAGATGGCGATATGATCAGGACTTCATGTTTGTTTCATCGGTATATTGATGGATATAAGTTAAAACGAGATTATACGATTTTTTATATGTATTAAATTGTAATATATTGATAAATATGTTACAATAACACAAAATAGGCAAGAAAAATTATACATTGAAGACGAATTTCATAAAATGCAGCAAAGACAAATTAGCGCCCCGAGCCGATTGTGACGAAGATATTTCGTATATATTTTCCTACAATAACCGAAACATTCGTCTTTTTAGTTAGTGTTCGTGTGTCGTATGAATATATATCGTTGCAGGAATTTAAATGAACCGTTAAGTTAAATTTAGATTCACATCGTACATGCATGATTTACATGCTGGCGAATTCGACTGTATAGCCTTTTTCGATTTCAGAATTAAATATCTGGCTTATTTCGCATTTTTCGACACATGTTCTTCTTAACTTTTATTTTAATTGACATTTAAATATATGGTTAATAAGTTTTTTGCACATTTTATATAAATTAATAAATATTTGACAAAATCGTTTTATCTCGCTCTAAGAAAGATACTGTTTTTAAACAGACATACGTTTGACAATAAAACATCTTGACCGGCTAATTCTACTGCTGTTTATAGTAGTTGTTGGTAGTGAAACTTTAACCCGGCGCGAATGTTGCGGAAAAATAGTGAAAATAAATATTGTTTTGCACTGTATTTGCCAAATGTTTTCGAAATGTCCTCAGTTTTCTAAATAATAACTAGCTTTTCCCCCAAGTAGCACACCGAATCCGATACATTTTTCACAGGTTAACGCGTGTGTAAACTTAATTACATATATTAAAAACCAGTGACTGTATAATAAAGTATCGAAATAACAATAGTGATATGTGTTGAAAGTACGAATAGCGACTCGATTTTATCAAAAACCTTATGAAAGATATTGTCTTTGGAAAGTAGTCCAAACATACGCGTTTGCAAATTAACAAATGCTGTGGTCGAGAAATTAGTGCATTCGTCTTTTGATTTACAGTAAAACTGCGATAACTCGAGGAAGCACGGGACCGACATCGATGCTCGAGTAATCGAAGGTTTCGAGTAATCCATGGTATTATTTGTCTTCACTGTCTCGGTTGATAATGCTAAATTCTGACCGCAAACGCTTTATTTACATTTAAGATGGTGCTAGAGAAAGAAAAGGCTTTGTAAAAATCCCTTACGGTAACAGTATAATAAACAAAACAATTCAGATGATCGTAAATTCATTTAATTATTTCAACATACACACAAAACATATATATAATCAAAAATATCTCATCAATATTCACTGTACATGTAGCATAATTATTTAAAAAAAGCACACAAGGTACGTACATGCGCATGAAAAAACACACACACTAAAAACAACATCATCCCTACACACTTTGCATTTTCTTCAAAGTCAAGGATTGAAGATTGTCGCAACCCATTAGCTTCCCGGAACTGATGACGGAAGATGTTTCGCGATAATTATCGATTGCTGGTAATTATTTAATTATCATTAAAAATGTGTAGCTTTGATCTGCTTCTCAAAGGATGACAATTTGCAGTGTTTCTCAAACTGCAACTACCTTCACACCTTATCGAGCACCTTTTGTCTGCTTGATTGCGCTGTTTTCACAACTCGAATATTTTTAACACCGACCAGACGAGAAAGCGTCCTCGAATTAATTAGGTGTGAAATGCCTTTCAGGGACCGGCACACGACCTCGAGTTATCGAAAATCGCATGTTTGAGTTATCGCGGGGTATTTTTATACAGACATTAAAGGAAAATGCTAGGGACTTTCTTTAATGCTCGAGTAATCGCCAGTTTTCGAGAAATCGCCAGCTCGAGTTATTGCAATTCTACTGTATATTGTTCCGAAAAAGCTTTGATAACTGCCGAAAGAGTACCTTTAATACCGCACATTGACAACGATGTCAAAATTGGATTCAGTATAAAATGATATATGGCCCATGTATAAAAACACAACTTGTTGCTCAAAACCCAGATGTTTCATTTAAATAGTTCCTTTAGTTACCGCAAATCAATTTCGTTAACTGCTTCATCATGACGTGCCTTGTTACAGTTGACAATGCAGAAATGAGGAAAAAAACGAAATTATCTCGATGACACCTTATTGGCAAAACATGTTCGTTTGATTTGGAGTCATGCTTTCATTTTCGCAAACTGAATCACTGTGGCCGTTCCGGGAATTCTTTCACAATGTGGGTTTCAAGGTGAAATTGATTGATTTATATTTTCAAATTACTTTGACAATTTTAGTAACCAACGCTTTCCCAACAGGATATGTGTTACCATACATATATCAATGTCATTATTCATTTCCAAAATTAATAAAAAGTCAACACGCGTACACTTGCCAAGATAAATCACTCTTACTTTATATACAGGTATTCAATTTACGAACTTAATGACAGCTTTATATAGCAGTCTATGTTTTAGTAGTTTTTGTTCGCTTAAATGAAACAATTCCACAACTTGAAACATCGAGACATCACATCATGAAAAATTACAAAACGATGAAATACAATCTTTCTGTAAAACAATCTTTATTAAATCTATATGTTTGCTAGCGCCGAATATGGATGCACAATCTGAAGTCAACATGTTCATACAGTCGGAAATAAATATTGTGTAGACACAATACATGCGGTTAAGGTCACCACAAATGAAATAAATATTGTGTAGACACAATACATGCGGTTAAGGTCACCACAAATGAAATAAATATTGTGTAGACACAATACATGCGGTTAAGGTCACCACAAATCAATTGGGCATTATCTCCGTTATTAAAGCCTTAAATGGAAATGCAGCGTGAGATGGTCTCCACCCATGGTGATAGTATTAAAACATAACTCATTACCTGATACAACATTCATATTGGCTGAAAATTTCCAGCTCCTTTAGGCGTTATTTGATAAAATGAGTTTTCTACAACTGCTACATTTTTACCAGGTCCCGCTTGCTCAAAATTTTTATTATCGAGTTAAACTAACTTAATATACGACAGGCAAAAATCATTAAAGTGGCAACATGGTTATCAAATATGTTGGCATTAAAAAAATGCATATTTGTTTACATGATACAAATAAATGCAAGGCAACATGGTTACTCTACATAAATAACTTTATCCAAAATGTAACTGTTCTTTGCTTAACCCATTTATGCCTAGCGTCTAGAAAAAAGGCATTGGCAAACAGCGTAGACCCAGATGAGACGCCGCATGATGCGGCGTCTCATCAGTGTATGCGCTGTTTGCTTAAATGAATTTCTGTAAGAAATAGTCTAAATATAGAAATAAATATACTAGATATCCCTAATTTTGGAAATAAATTGATCCAATTTAGAAGGATGGGAGAGTCCACTAGGCATAAATGGGTAAATTTGCCGTTCAAGTTTTGAGCGGATCGCACCAGGTGCGTTGTGACCGCAATCCGTGAGTATGCGTTCAATGTATGCTTGGCTGGGTCACCACATATAAATCGTTCCATCATACCATCAAATGCGTCAGTTTAAAATCTTAAATATGTACAATATAGCATTATCTGAACGACAAGAGAAATCAATTACCACTTATATAATTTACCACACGATGGTTTAAGTGTAGCAAAGTTCAAAGTTGTTAGCTAATATGTAAACAGGCTCGTAAACAAATTTAACCGCAAATGCATTATATTGCAAAACTCTCACCAACATTTGTATTGACATTTTTTTAATATTACGTAACTCAACACTTTCGTCATTATTGTTATTTGTTTTAGAACAAAATATAGTGATTGTTTTCTATTAAATCAAAATAGACATGGACAAAAGAGCGCTCGAAATTCACACCTGACAACCTCAACAACATTTGTATTGACATTTTGGAATATGACGTAACACAACAATTTCTTTCTTATTGTTGTTTTTTTTTTTTAAACAACGAATCACGACTTGTTTTATTAAATCACCATAGATATTGACAAATGAACGCATTTCGCGCTGTGCACAACTGAGTGCGAAGTCCCCATGACCCGTCCACATAGGATCTCGACATTGCAACGCAAGCGGTCTGGTTGGAGATGGTTGTTCCGCTTTGCCACATGTCGTTAGAGATGGGACGGCCATGCGTTAACCAATAATACTTCTGCTGGGCGCTCCTAAACTCTGCTCCAACCCAAAACTGCGTTTCTACAAAACAAAACAAAAAAGAAACAATGAACCGCGTTCTGGGAAATCAAGGCTTATTGCACGTGCGTCCACTTAAACTAATCAGGGCGACACTTTCGCGTGTATGAAATTGTGCGTTTAAATGAAGTCTCTTTAAAATGAAAATCAAATCTAGGCGGAAAGTGTCATCCCTTTTAAGCCTGTTTGGACTCCACATGCTAATATATACATTAATCCCAAAGTTTCATGAGCACGGCTCTAATTATTCCGAAGATATCAATTTTTCTATAAAAAACGTTTCAATATGTTGATCGAAATGAATATTTGTATAGATTATTTCATTCATGCGTATAGATGATGTTAATAAAAACATACTTAAATACAATACAAAACATCACACTTAGATAACTCATTTTCGGTTATTGAAGTTTAAATGTCATATGTATCATTGGCTCACCATTATATGCAGAATGCATGTGCAATTGGAAGAACTCTACATTTTGCGGTGTCATATTTTATGGATTATTTCATACATGTGTACTGGTGTTGTTTATTGAAAACACAATGTAATATTGAAATAGAAATTAAATCATCTTCAGTTCTTAACATTAAAATTCCATAGTTATTATTGACTCACCATGATGTGCAGAATGCATGTAAAGTTGGAAGAACTCCACATATTGCGGTGTTTCCGGTTCAAGCAACGTTGAGTGTTCATTCTGACAATATGCACGTGCCTCTGTCCATGTTAAGTTTTCATACACGGCATGAAAACAAAGCTGAAGGCTAGACCTTTGGAAATACCGGTATGAGGTATTCGGACATTTCTCTGAAATGTATTTAGAATCGAGATTCGTTCAGTAAAACCATTGTTGCTCCTGATTTAATTCCGATACGTCCAAAACCATAGTTCTGATGTTATGTGTAAGATTATTATTCCGATTGCCACCATTTCACATAAATAGTTTGTACATTAATTGCTTCAAACCACAACCATTAATTAATTATGTAAGATAACAATGAACAATATTTATAAGTTTATGAGCAAAACATGTTACCAACACCTTTCAATATATATGAGACTCGCTCTCGGAAAATAGGTCTTAATGCATGTGCGTAAAGTGTCGTCCCAGATAGCCCGAGCAGTCGGCACCAGCCAAATATGGACGACACCTTCCGCTTATATGGTATTTAGCGATGAAAGGAAGTCTCTTCTTAGCTGAATTTTGTTATAAGATGGCGACCAAAATCCTATATGCATTAAGACCCGTTTCTCCAGAGCGAGGCTCATTTGTAATATAATCTGCTGAAGAGTGACGATTGACTATGTTAAAGTCGAAATAAATAGATATGAGTCGCGTTCTGAGAAAACTGGGCTTAATGCATGTGTGTAAAGTGTCATCTCAGATTAACCCGTGCAGTCCGCACAGGCTACTCAGGGACGACACTTTCCGCCTAAACTTGATTTTCGGTAAGTAGCGACTTCCTTGAAACTAAAAATACCATAAAAGCGGAAAATGTCGTCCCTGATTAGCATGTGCGGACTGCACAGGCTAATCTGGGACGACACTTTACGCAAAAGCATTATGCCCAGTTTTCTCAGAAAACGGCTCATTTCTTGTCCTGTGGTGCATGGTAGCTTTTTACTGCCACATCATTCATGTGTATTGCCGGTTTAAAGAGGGTCGTCAACGAGCTACACGAGAGAACGACACATAAACTCGCAAGAACGACATGTCGATATGACAATTATAAACAAATGATGTTTGTAAAACATGCATGCCCCCAATATGGGCTCTCAGTTGTAGTGGAAGCCATTGTGTAAATACGTTTTTAGTCGCTGTGACCTTGACCTTTGACCTAGTGACCTGTAAATCAATCTGCCAGTCATGATCAATGTACCTATGAAGTTTCATGATCCTAGGCCTAATTATTCTTGAGTTATCATCAGGAAACCATTTTACTGTTTCGATTTACTGTGAGCTTGACCTTTGACCTAGTGACCTGAAAATTAATAGGGGTCATCTGCCAGTCATGATCAATTTACATATGAAGTTTCATGATCCTAGGCGTAAGCATTCTTGAGTTATCATCCGGAAATCATTTTACTATTTTGAGTCGCTGTGACCTTGACCTTTGACCTAGTGACCTGAAAATCAATAGGGGCCATCTGCCAGTCATGATCAATGTTCCTATGAAGTTTCATGATCCTAGGCGTAAGCATTCTTGAGTTATCATCCGGAAATCATTTTACTGTTTCGAGTCACTGTGACCTTGACCTTTGACCTAGTGATCTAAAAATCAATAGGGCTCATCCGCCAGTCATGGTCAATGTACCTATGAAGTTTCATGATCCTAGGCCTAAGCATTCTTGAGTGTTCATCCGGAAACCATTTAACTATTTAGAGTCACTGTGACCTTGACCTTTGACCTAGTGACCTGAAAATCAATAGGGGTCATTTGCCAGTCATGATCAATGTACCTATGAAGTTTCATGATCCTAGGCATACGCCTTCTTGAGTTATCATCCGGAAACCACCTGGTGGACCGACCGACCGACGGACGGACCGACGGACCGACGTATCGACCGACAGGTGCAAAACAAAGAGGGTCTTCTTCAAAGAGGGTCATAAAAATATTATTCTTTTAGTCCTCCTTCTTGGTACATCTGCCATTCTGGCGTGATGTCGAGGAGGAGGGGGGGGGGGGGCACCTCTTCGAAAACGCTTACACAAGCGAAACACAAATTAACGCACCAGAACAAAAACAGTAGCGCCAATAAAATAATTAGGCCGCATTTTGCTTCTTTTGTCGTTCTGTCGTGCCGGCCGCTGTCAAACCCGCCAACACATCAGACCGCTATGACGGAAGTTATGTTCTGTTGTGATATATTAATTCAAACTATCAAAGACATATTAAAAACGGACAACAAAACCTTCACATATGAAGAAGTATCCCGTGTTGCAGTTGTCGTCATTTAATCCAATATTCCGGATCTCACTGGCGTATCGAAAGTTCAAACAATTTTCGAGACCTGTAACAACAGTGAGAATATCAACAGTTACAGTCGTTTAAAAATATACATATATTCGTGTTTATAATATATATATTAATTTGAAACTGTTTCAACATTAAAAGATTCATATTTTGCCTTCATGCCACGATAGATTTTCTTAATATTCATGTGTCGTTAAGCCGAAATTGGCGTATTTAATTATAAGAATTAAGACATAAAGTGGCTTATTTGGGAGAACAAATTCGTCATTAGATGCAATTTTATCAGTCGATTAAAAATACAAATAACCTCAATTTAACACGCTCAGCCTCTGTAGATGCATCCCCCTGATTTGAATGAAAACGTGTGTGTATTTCTTAGTTTATGAGGTCCTTCTGTCCCTGAGGTTGCATGTTTTGATTACCGAGACTAAAAATGGGACTTTTATACAAATCAGCACTTTTAAGCTTATCATTGTTTTATTAAAGCATATAATATAAGTGTGCTCGTGTCCTTTGACCGGAGTACCCGGTGGTAACTGGTCCGGTAAGGTGCCCATAAATCCAACTCACAGAGCGAGATTGAACGCCGTCGCCTGTGTGAGAAGCGTCTACACTAACCACTGTATTAAAGAACAGTCTGATAATTATGTTACTAAACGCTCGAATATTGTAATAACAACAATTGCTGACGAAAATGTTTTCCGCACGACCCGATGATTAACGATTGTTGCCGATGAATGACGGTTGAATTTGAAATCATTTATTTCTATCCACATGCATCTATCAAATCCGTTAGAATTGAACCAGATTAAAGTTGTCAAACAAAAATGTAATATATTTTTCTCTTGACAATTTGGCAAAATTTAAAGAGAGATAAACTTATCAATGTAAACATGATGCCTTTTTAACCAATTTAAAGGGACTTGTTCAAAGATTTCTGAGTAATTTTCCAACATTCAATCACAACTTAAAATAATACAAAAATAAAATAAAGTACAATAGGGATATCATAGCTGAGTAGTTAAACGGGCCGTCCAACAGATTTCACGTTTTGGTAAATTGTCAAAAATTTAAAAAATGTTGTTTTAGATTCGCAAATTTTAGGTTTAGTTATGATATTTTTTGAGGAAATAGTAATACTGACCATTTACCATGCTCTTAAATATCTATAATATGCATATTTTGATGATTTGAAAACCTGAAAATTATAAAGCATCGTGCGACGCGAAACGATTGAATAATTTTGAAAGTTCTCTTGTTGTCGTTTTATTTTGGGATACTACGAGGATTGCTTATATAAAAGATAAAAAAATACATCCGCTCTTAGCATGAGCATGGATGGTCGAATGGACTATAAGGGAGACTTTTTAATCCAGGACTCCAGGGGTCAGTGGTTCGAGCCCTGTTGAGGGTTACTTTTTTTCCTTTTATTAAATTGTATTCTTGTTGTTTTTTTACTGGAGATTTTTAGTTCAAATGTTTAAATGTATCAATTTAAAGCATTTAATGACAAGCTTGAATACATGCCAACATTCATTGAACGGCCCCTTTAAGACGAAATACCATAAGTAACATTGACAGTGGTTCGAGCCCCGGTGACCCTAAAGATGTTCTTTCATAAAGTCCATTCTACTTATTACACTCGATCTTCTTTGCTTATTTCAAGCCAATTTAGGCATTTAATGTCTCACTTTACAGAAAACCAAATATATGAACAAGCCAAATTGATTTGAAAAAGGAGACTACTGATCTTATGTACCTTTGTAGTTGTTTGGTTCTCCGTCGTCCCACTGCAAATCGCCACCGACCACGTGACCGTTAAACCAGTAGAATTGATCTCCTGACCTTTGTGCACCCAGCCAGTATCGATACAAGTCCCCATCCTTATCTGTTGTGAATCAAGATGAGCCTAGCAAGCCTTAAAAGTTGTTGGTTTCCAGTATCCCAGCTCATCATTAATGTAGGTTTCGACCCAAACTTTGTTTCGGTAGTAAATGTTGAGTTTTTATGAAATCTAATTGATATTAGCAGTATTTAAAATACATGTATAAATAAATAAGGCTGACGTCCCTTTTACGTGAAAAGGCATTTCTACCACATAAAAGCGTAATTAATTACAAATAATTCTAATAAATTCAGTATAACTCTAATAAACGTGTCATAACGCACAATAAATTCGTAATAACGCGATTGCTAAAATAAACGCGTTACAACGCAACATATACGCGTTCTTACAGAACGTACAGAAGAAATAAAACCTTACAAAGGCATATTGATGCGAAACAAAGGTTAAAACATGTATTGTTTTTGACTTATCACTTTCAAATAAAGGCTGATTAAAACTGACATATTGACTTTGATTGTGGCCCGGTTACCTACATTTCGGGAAAAAAATTGTCAAAAATGACACATACCATTCTGTCATATGTTCAGCTAAGATGTAATGAAGTATTCACTCTGTTCGGCATTTTCTCGCCAGCCAATCAAAACTAATCCGATATCGCATTCTTTCCCATTGATTTTATAATTTAAAAAAATGTGAATATCTTTATAGATTAAGAAAAGAGTTACAATGACGTTTTTTTTAGTTTTTATTTCGCCTTTATTTCGCATTATAATGCTTTTGTCTCGAATTAGTATGCGTGTATTTTAAGTGGTGTACTAATAGACTTTCTTTTTTGTTTCGATCTTTTGTTTTATTTAATATTTTGCACAATTAACCTTTCCATATCAAGAGAGATATGTTGCAAAGCGATTGCGAAGATTTATATCAGTGAACACCCTTATTAAACAGAAAAATAAATTATGCATAGTACAAACAAATTAAAGCAGAATAGAAAATTAGATCGATCTACCTCCCCCATTTATAAGATGAAATTGGAAACAACTATCTTATTTTTAAAATATTGTTTCCAAAACAAGAGAATGCGTTCGATTTGGCTGTCAGTGATTTATTTTCTAAATTAAGTAAGTCGTTGTTGTATCGAATATTCAGGCCATGTTCCTGACCTGCAACATGTGTGTCAATGGAAATAGGTGTGATATTGAATAGTGTGATATAGATACATAAGTCCAAACATATATGTTCTTGGTTTCCACTAACATCGCAACAAAAGGGTTGTGTAGATAGGAAAACACTGATGTGTGCGCTTTTTGTTCGAAACGTGAAATATCTTCAACTTAAGTGAGGATTTTCGAAGACATAAATCTTGAAAAAATCTTATATAAGTGTCTTTATTTTGTAAATGTAAATAAATGAAATAATAATTGAAACAATGTCATCGATGATAGCAAACATCAACCTGGAATACCAAAACAAAACGTTTCGAGCCCCCTCACGCAAAACTCGGGTGGTCTGTTAAACACAACTACATGTAGTTTGTTTAGGTCTTACAACTTACGTTCATAGTTCAAACCCTGGAAGTATTTTTCCTCTTCTCTTGACTGTATCTGCAGCAGATCTGCCCCTCCATGCAGGCACATGGCACGGGCATCACCCTGCGACCGGCGTTCCTGAAATAGTAATTTGGAGCCCATTGAACACCGTTTCTAAAATTGTTGATTATGGGAGCCCATATAACATCCTTTCTAAAACAGTTGTTATTCGGAGCCCACAGAACACCGTTCCTAAAGTAGATGTTATTCGGAGCCCATTGAACGCCATTCCTTATATAGTTATTCATCGGAGCCCAAAGAACATCGTTCCTAAAGTAGATGTTATTTGGAGCCCATTGTACACCATTCCTTATATAGTTATTCATCGGAGCCCAAAGAACACCGTTCCTAAAATAGTTGTTATTCGGAGCCCATTGAACACCATTCCTTATATAGTTATACATCGGAGCCCAAAGAACACCGTTCCTAAAATAGTTGTTATTCGGAGCCCATTGAACACCATTCCTTATATAGTTATTCATCGGAGCCAAAAGAACAACGTTCCTAAAATAGTTGTTATTCGGAGCCCATTGAACACCATTCCTTATATAGTTATTCATCGGAGCCCAAAGAACACCGTTCCTAAAATAGTTGTTATTCGGAGCCCATTGAACATCATTCCTTATATAGTTATTCATCGGAGCCCAAAGAACACCGTTCCTAAAATAGTTGTTATTCGGAGCCCATTGAACATCATTCCTTATATAGTTATTCATCGGAGCCCAAAGAACACCGTTCCTAAAATAGTTGTTATTCGGATCCCATTGAACACCATTCCTTATATAGTTATTCATCGGAGCCAAAAGAACACCGTTCCTAAAATAGTTGTTATTCGGAGCCCATTGAACACCATTCCTTATATTGTTATTCATCGGAGCCCAAAGAACACTGTTCCTAAAATAGTTTTTATTCGGAGCCCATTGAACACCATTCCTTATATAGTTATTCATCGGAGCCCAAAGAACACCGTTCCTAAAATAGTTGTTATTCGAAACCCATTGAACACCATTCCTTATATAGTTATTCATCGGAGCCCAAAGAACACCGTTCCTAAAATAGTTGTTATTCGGAGCCCATTGAACACCATTCCTTATATAGTTATTCATCGGAGCCAAAAAAACACCGTTCCTAAAATAGTTGTTATTCGGAGCCCATTGAACACAATTCCTTATATAGTTATTCATCGGAGCCCAAAGAACACCGTTCCTAAAATAGTTGTTATTCGGAGCCAATTGAACACCATTTCTTATATAGTTATTCATCGGAGCCCAAAGAACACCGTTCCTAAAATAGTTGTTATTCGGAGCCCATTGAACACCATTCCTTATATAGTTATTCATCGGAGCCCAAAAAACACCGTTCCTAAACTAGTTGTTATTTGGAGCCCATTGAACACCATTCCTTATATAGTTATTCATCGGAGCCAAAAGAACAACGTTCCTAAAATAGTTGTTATTCGGAGCCCATTGAACACCATTCCATATATAGTTATTCATCGGAGCCCAAAGAACACCGTTCCTAAAATATTTGTTATTCGGAGCCCATTGAACACCATTCCTTATATAGTTATTCATCGGAGCCCAAAGAACACCGTTCCTAAAAAAGTTGTTATTCGGAGCCCATTAAACACCATTCCTTATATAGTTATTCATCGGAGCCCAAAGAACACCGTTCCTTAAATAGTTGTTATTCGGAGCACATTGAACACCATTCCTTATATAGTTATTCATCGGAGCCCAAAGAACACCGTTTCTAAAATAGTTGTTATTCGGAGCCCATTGAACACCATTCCTTATATAGTTATTCATCGGAGCCCAAAGAACACCGTTCCTAAAATAGATGTTATTCGGAGCCCATTGAACACCATTCCTTATATAGTTATTCATCGGAGCCCAAAGAACACCGTTCCTAAAATAGTTGTTATTCCAAACTCAGTTCCGTGAAAGTAAAATCGAAAAAACCTAACGAATTGTGATTGTTACCTAACATGCAATGATATCTTATCCTTTGTTAATTTGTGAAAATTCATGCGACTCAAGTGCATGTTATAGTTAACAGTTGTTTCTACATAGTGATTCGTCTAGTTCCAATACGGCCTATTGCTTAATAATTTGGATTTTTTTAGGTATGACATTTACAAACAAAACATAACGGTTTATTGAAATACATACTGTAGTTATAATGACATGACCAGAACATTAAATTTTCTAACATGTTGAAATAATCTGAAATCAATCATGTGTGTGTGTTTGCTGTTCACTCGTTTGATTTCATAACACTCGTGTGTAACGTATTCTTCCATCCCATTTTCTTGTTTTATTGTTAATTGCGTGAGTGTTTGTTGGGTTTATTGTTTGTGTTCTGTTACACAATGTTTGGCGATTTTTTTTTTCAATGTATGTCTTTTACACGTGTTAGTTACTTGTTACATTAATTAGTAGCTCGTTCCCATGATGATATATTATTGAAACAATTGTACGTAAAAAAGTATCTTTTGTAAATTCATGTATTTTGATGTAAATAATTAGATCTACATTGAACATCTTTTGTACAGTTTGTTCTTGTTAATTTTTCTATTTGAATTTAATTTGTTGAATTTCTTCCATCATTTTATGCACAATTTTAATATAAATAATGTATACTGTCAACCTGTTAAGTAATTTATATATATGTTATGATACATTTTTCATCTAACCTGTATATAAATGGATAATCTACATTTTATCTCTTACAGCTCTATGGGTCTTAATAATAGTAAAAACGTAGAGATGTGTGTGATTTTTAAAGCAAAACAATCAAACGTGTATCGTCCCCAAGACTGTCATTTTACTCCTGATATAAAAAAAACTCTCGTTCACATAACTTGATAAGTCGTGAGAACGAGAAAACTAACTCATGGTAACGACATAATTAACAAACCAATATTGTTAAACAAATTTTTGAAAATGGCATAAAAAGTGAGGCTTACAAAATATTGGACGATATTAATTGGACAGAATCGCGCTTTACTATTCTTTTCTCTGTGTTGTCTGGTTGAATGCCAATGGCAATAACAAGAATAAGTTATCCTGTTTTCAGGAGTTATTAGGTCATTCCCACAAATTACTAGTTTCAATGCATCAGCTTTGTTGTTCCCGGAAAATTCTAAATAGTTTAGCGATTTCGTTCCCAACTCGTAATAACTCGTCCCCGCAACTTACTAACACGTTGCAAAACGTTATTTATTTGTGCTCACGACTTACTAGACCGTTGGACAAATGACTAAATCATAGTAACGACACAAATAAAAACAATCACATAAATATCACATATAACAAATGTGCCACCGTCGAAGGTGCACCTGATGTTTCACTGTGTTATTATTTATGTATTTGCTAGATATTGTAATAAAAGATACTTGTCAAACACGTTTCTTTTTATGAAAAAGTGTATTATAAGACAGATTTAGAAAATAAACATATACAGTACCTGATTGTATATTTTGTAACATAGTCCCATGGACGGAATTGGTGTGTATCCATCGTTTCTACACAGTCTATTAACCGGTTTAACAAAGACGTCCGCCATTGCTAGAAACAAAGAGAAACTGCTATTTTTCTGAAATGTTTGACTGCATTTAAATAAAATGTTTAACTTTTTTATCAGAGCACATGTAATTATGTGAACAATTTAAGATCATCAGATTTGATCATCTTCTAACGCTTTTTGGGTGAGGGAGGCAGTTTTTAGCTTCATCTGAAAATATCTTAAGTATGTCATGTTTGGTAAATAATTATGATACATGTGTATATAAGAGCAGCTTTGATGTATCATTTTATGTCAAAATGATACGTTTGCTAAAAATGCATCAAACACTACAGAAATTACATTTAAACAAATATAGTGCAATTAATATACATGTATTATCACTATTTTACAAAATGTATATGTATTTGGATTTTTTATAAGAAAAAGTAGCTAAATTTTGCTTTGGGAAAGGGTAAGATATTCTAACTAGTGTGAAGAAAAGGGCATGTCATCTTGATAAAAGGTTTGTTACCCTGCAGATTTATTGAACAGATGAACGGCATGGCAGTCTCACACACGTCGTCATTAAGAAGTGTGTGTCCATTCCGTTGGAAAATGCTCGCACAATTTTCTTCATTTTGATGGTTGGGCTCCCCGGACAGGAACAGCAGATGATCAACCTAGAATTAAAAAGAAATGTTTGCAAAACATGTATACCCCCCCCCCTCTCACCGCCGACTTATCGATTCATAGCTACGTGTTCAATACGTTAAATCGTTTAAAGATTTGTGTTAATAATAGATGTTTCTGTGACATTAACTTTAAATCTTCTGACCTTAAAACTTTAAGTTTTGTAAGTTATCATAATACAGATATCTATGATGGTAGGTCAATGCGTTCTTATGATTCATGCAGTAATGACTTTCATTTGACATTAAAATCGATAGGCGGCTTATTTTTTCCAAGCCATACCTATTCCAATATGGTAGGTCTAAGAGTTTTCTAGATATCGTAAGGAAATAAAATGGCCAAACCGACAAATTAACCATTTATGCCCAGCGTCTAGAAAAAAAGCATGTGCAAACAGCGTAGACCCAGATGAGACGCCGCATATTGCGGCATCTCATCAGGGTCTGCACTGTTTGCTTAAATGTATTTCTGTAAGACTAGGTATACTAGACACCCCTATTTTTGGCAATAAATTGATGTAATTTAGAAGGATGGGAGTGTCCACAAGGCATAAATGGGTTAACCGACAGACGCATACGTCAAAATCAATTTAACGTCGATTTTTCAAAGGGTCGAGATTAGAAAGCGTTACAAATAAAGTACTCTCAAAAAACTTGACAAACTCGTCGAAAAAAACAAACGTTCTTAATTTAATTGAGCCGCGGTCTGCGAAAAACCGGGCTTTCCGCGTTAATGGCATTATTCGTTTCGAGTACCGGTAAGTCTCTTCTAATCCAAATTAGTCCATGCGGAAATGTACAGAGCGCGACACAAACATCTGATTCACCAGCCATTCACCTGTGTACCATCCAACCACGTCCAGTTGCCCTCATGGTTCATATCAGTGGCGCCCACAAGGTACTGCAGCGCGTACTGTCCCGGTTCTTGCCCAGTGAAATAGATAAATATTATGTCGATATAAGCGAATACATAAATATTTTGCATGTTAGTTTTTTCGAAAATCGCATTACCGTAATTTAAAACTCAATCCTAACGTTCGCTTCTTTAGATGTCGCCTGTCAGCGCTTCCTATAGAAGCGTCAGTTTTGTAAGAGTTTTTAACCGTTTTTTAATAATTTTACAACACTTTCACTTGTACGGTGATCATGAATGTGGGCCAATGCGTTCTCAAGATATCATGCGAAAACAAATGCTCTACGGACTGACAATACGACTGACCGACCTCCTGAAAGATAAGGGATGATTGAAAAAATCATTTTACATACTCAGATGCCCATTGCTCCATCGTTCCAGCTGAGGAGGCGTTACATGAATGAACATTGCCAAGTCTCCTCCATCCTGCATACAAACTTGGCGAGCTTGTGACCACGTCTTCTCATCCTCGTCCACTCTTATACACATGTCTATGTCCTCATAAAACATGTATCCCAATAAAGAACATAGTCGAACTGAAAAAATACGGTACGGTTAACGCATCATCGCAATAAACTCACATAAAACAACTTTTTATCAAATATTACAACAAACTATGATACTTTGAAACGATTATATGGGAATTACTGTTAGTGGCTCGAAAAAAATCTCACAATAAACATTACGTAAACATGTTGATTTATTGATCCGCGCGATGACCTAGAATAGAAAGCATCATTTAAAGCGTGAATTCAGTAAATATGTTCATACTTTTTGTCTAACGCGTGTATCGAGAAAGTGTTCGCAAAGCATGCTATTGGTGAAAACATTTCTTTTTTATTAAGAGAAATTGATGTATAGCCTTAACATGTATTAATGATAGATAACCAACATGAGGTCGAACTCGCATGTCATTAAATAATTACCGAGAACGTCTCAAATGAAATCGTGACTTTAAAATCACATAAGGCCTGATTGATCCATGCTTAAACGATAGCACATAAAATTGTATATAATAACACGAATTGATCATGAAAACAAATTCCAACACAATGACAATGCTTATCGACAACAAACTGCAATTAGAATCAAAGCGCTGAAGGCACTGAAGATGTTCGCTATTGCATAATTCAACACGCAATTCATTTTTGAAAATCAATCGCAAGTTTGAAATAAACACACGCCATTCAACTTTATAAAGTGTGTGTCATAGCGCACGGGTCGAGTTTTGTGTGCACTTTTTATCATCCTTATTATTTCATAGAAATAACTAAGACAAAATAAAAACATAATGCTTTTTGGAAGTTCTGAAAGCATAGAAAGTATGATGAAAATGGTAATGATAACTTAATATAAAGAAAATTTGCAGTCACCATATTAAAGGAATATTTTTTTCTTATATCAAATGACTATCTCACCAAGAATATAAATTCATAATGAAAGTTCCGTGTACAAAACTTTTGATTTTTGACACCATATACAATTCAAAATATACAACAATCTTCGTATCTTGTATATGGAGGAATAAAAGTATATAAACATTGCTGTTTATGCTTTACTTATTACCCAAGCAGTTCACACGGTGTCAACAACGATAACATAAACATAGGTATAGAGCACTCATGCGCTTTTAGGCGTAGCTGTTTCAGTTTTCATCTTAGTGACTTTTACATAACGCCAACAGACACGCATGAATATTTTCGAATATTTAATAAGCTGATTCGAGATACAACCTCTGAATTTTTGCTACATCACTGCGTATGTGCTCAATTCAAAGGATGTAGCACTGTTCAGTGTAAGGAATTCCAGACTACTCTCTGTATGCTCAAACGACACAAATTGTGGCCCTGTTACAATTACGCGTTACAATCCATCTCGCAGAATTTCACTTTCGCCTCCAAGATGAGAAAACAATCATTAGCGAAATAGTATAGTGTCACGATAAGAGAAAATCGTTTAATTATCATACCACAATGTTTGCCGTACTTGGTCAGCACGTCTGGAAATCATTCCTTAATGTGTGGATAGGCTGCCATTATTAACAAGTTTGCTATTTTCAATTCAATTTTGTATCAAAAAGCATTGTTCTTAAATGTGGCATTTTCAATTCGCAATGAGATTTGTAATGACCCTCGTCATGTGAAAATGGGTCTTATTCCATATGCGCCCATCATATAAATAGCCCACTCAGCTATCACTCCTTCTGGTAAGGAGAAACATAACATATTGAGTGATTTTAAAGCGAACAGCATCGCCTATGGCCTGACTGC
Organism: Dreissena polymorpha; assembly: GCF_020536995.1. Classification (NCBI taxonomy): domain Eukaryota; kingdom Metazoa; phylum Mollusca; class Bivalvia; order Myida; family Dreissenidae; genus Dreissena; species Dreissena polymorpha. The sequence goes on from NC_068356.1 coordinate 71,961,855, forward strand.
GCAAAAGCACATGTTGGGTTTAACAAACGCTTGCCGAAACGCATAAGACCCATTTTCGCATGACGGCGCTATTGACGTGTGATTTAAATGTGTCGAAAGAAAACTGCGTTTAAATCAAATATAAACATACGATATATTTCGATAGTGAAGAAAGATACTCATAACAAGGCATATGAGGACACATATGAAGTGCTCTCCCGTAGTATATTTTTTATTTTACTCACACTTATGTGTGGTTTGACAATGCTAACACACATTTCATGCGGTGAATATGCAGCTTACAAGTGAAAAACACAACACAATAGTTACACTTTTGTTTAATTGTATTTAATTATTTAGAAAAGTAAATTGCTAATTTTATTTCAAAGTCAGCGTATACGCCGACTACATTTTTAAAAGACATTTATTGTTATAAATATATTTAATATAATATATTAGGTTGTTTTCGGTTTTAGCGATTAAAAAGCATTTTCGAGGTTGCCTATAGTATGCCTGTAGTAATTCATGAACTCATATCCAACTGTCTATGTATTGAGAACTGTGAATATAAACAAGCTTAACCTTCTACTAACCTTCTGCTATTGCATTCGTATTATTATTATAAAGTGTTTGTTATATTCGGGTTTAGCAATTATGAAACTTTTTTTTGTCTATCGTATCGCTGAAGTTATTGTTGAACTTATGTTCAACGTTTTATAAATTGAGAATATAAACAAAGACCTATAGATAATATGGGTCTTTGATATAAATAAGCGTCAACTTTTTCCCGAATCTCTCATTTTACGACCTGTACTACGTCATTGAGTTGTATGCGAGAGCGTAACCTATTGCGTTGTTATAACCCGTAAACTTTCCTTTGTTTATCGACAGACGCATCTATTAATAGCCTCATATATCATGAATGCCAAAACAACCGGGGAAAAGAACCACGTGACCAAATAGGACGCAAAACGCAAATACCATGCGACTACGACTTTTATTATGTAAGAAAGCTCCGCAATTCCTTTGAAGTCGGAGCCTTGTGATTGCTATTACTTAAATAATTGACCTCTAACTGAAGTAAGCAAAGGAAACGCAGCACCTAATTGACCCATTCCTTCTATGTGCGAAGGCAGATTGAATTTACTAATGTATGGTTTGCCTATTATAACACACATTATAATGCGGTAAATATGCGACTAACAAGTAAAAAACACTATAATTAAACTTTTGTTTTGAATTAAGTTATTTAGAAAACAAAATTCCAAACCTTATTTCAAAACAGCAAGACTACATTTTTGAGAGAATATTATTGTTATATTTAAATGTTTTTTTTTAACAGTTTCAGCGATAATGAAACATTTTTTTATGTTGTCTATCGTATCCCTGAAATAATTGTTGAACTCGTGGTCAACGTATTATTAATTGAGACCTGTGAATATAAACAAGCGTAACCTTATACTACTGCGTTATTCTCACACGGACTCCCCTTTGTTTATCGCCAGCCTCAGATTTATGAATGAGCTGAGCGAAAATACTACGTCACGCACACGCAGCAGAAAGTGGACTATTTTAATCATTCATAAACAATCTCCTCCGCGACACGTACAATACGATCATTGTTCATTGATTCTTTTCTATAAAACACCGTTCGAAAATATTGAATGTAACACGATATTTATATAATGTTGCCATTTGTGAATACACATAATTGGAGAACTCAAACCTCTTGCATAAATTATACAACTCTTTCTTGCGCCGATACGCAAGCGGGTATTGGGTTAATCATACCTAGTCGTATCGACCTGAATTTCACACTAAGCACTTTAGACGGGCGCTAAAGCGCCCATCTAAAAAACGACGACGTCATGTGAAATTTGTTCATAAACCTATATTAATATAATTTTGAACGTCTCTTTTTATTTGTAATGTGATCCACGATTTTACTGGAAACGCACTTTCAAAAACAAATATACTCAAATTATGTACCACCTTTCTCTTGCACAGTCAATGTTGGTCTCACATAAACACTATGTGTTGTTGTTGTGGTTGGTGCTCTAAATGTTGTTGTACTCTTTAAAGCTGCTGTCGGTGCTACTGTTGCTGCGGTCGTAGGAGTTACCGTGTGTAAGGGCGTCGATGTGGGTGTCTCTTCATATTCACTGAAAGTAACAGCAAGTATATACGATTTGCAATTTGACTTGATAATCCGCAATGAATATAGGTGATTTCCCAAAAGTTCGCATGTGTTTGTCGACGGATTAAACAAAAAGTATTGGTTGAAATTGTATAAAACTTTGAGCTGGAATCAGTAATCAAAATGTTCGGTGATAAATCACGAACATGAGTTACTGATAAATGATCAATAATGACGAAATACACGTTTGTTGCGGTCCAAATGTATGTATTTGCTGATATTTTTGTGCAAACTGTTAATGTGTATTAACTCATCTTGACATGAGTTACAACAAGATCAAAGTAAATAATATTTGTTGTTTAAACATACAAGACGAATATAATTTCGATCAGTTTAGTGATTTATTGTTAAAGACGTTCTCTAAAAGACATCATATTTACTAATCTCGATACTAAATATAGCCCATCCCTCTATAAAACTCTACTTTTGTTGATGTTCTGATTACACTTTATCTTGAAACCTTGCGAAACAAGTGTAAACAATTATTTAGGATTTCTCAATGTGTGTATGTATTGAAGAAGATGAGTGTCATTTAATCATTTTACATTATCAACATCGATAGACGAACAACGGTTGTCATTGTATGAGCCGCGTAATGCGAAAATAGGCCGTATGCCATATTTGGGAATATTTGGGAGAAAAGTAAATTAACTCTTTCAGTGCGGGAACCGAATTTTGAAGGCCTTTGCAAACAGTTTGGATCCAGATGAGACGCCACAAAACGTGGCGTCTCATCTGGATCCAAACTGTTTGCTATTCTGATAGTATACTTTGAAAAAAAATCAAAGAAAATGCTCATTTTAGAAATTCAGCAGACGACATTTTAGCAGACAACAAATTTCCCAGCATGCAAAGGGTTAACAAGACGAGCTGTAATGACGCGGTGGATATGGTATCCTCCTAGCGATACGAACGTCATGGATTCGATTCTCGCTCGCGTAGCATACTAAGGATCTTCTCCTCCGTTACAAAGTACTGGTTCTACCCAGGAAACGAACTCTAAATTCGTATAATAAGCATTAGTTTTGTATGCACTCGAGCTAAGATAAATTGGTCTAAACAAAGTGTTTAAATTTATTTACCACAAGAAATACAAAAATATACTCCCAGTACACAATCAGTTACTTTAAATGCATAAACCTTTTTATTAACCAAAATACAAAAATATAAATCCCATTTACTTGTTGCAGAAGTCATCGGAACAGCACTGCATGCCAGAGTTCGAGTGATTTGTAGCTTCGACGGTACATTGCTGTGGAATATAAAACGTTTAAAACCAATTGAGCCTTGTTCTGGAAAAACTGAGCACAAAGCATGTTCGTAAAGTGTCATCTCAGAATCGCCTGTGAGGTCCACACAGGCTAATCAGTGACGACACGTTCCGCTTGAATGATATTTTTCGTACGAATATTTCGCTTCTTAGCGAAAACCAGTTTAGGCGGAAAATGTCATTCTTGATAATCCTGTGCGGTCTACACAGGCGTATCTGGGATGACACTTTACGCACATGAGCCATGCCTGGTTTTCCCAGAACGAGGCCGATTTAACCCATTTATGCCCAGTGGACTCTCCCATCCTTCTAAATTGGATCAATTTATTGCCAAAATAAGGGATGTCTAGTAAACTTATTTCTATATTTAGAATATTTCTTACAGACATTCCTATGAGCAAACAGCGTAGACCCGGATGAGACGCCGAATCATGCGGCGTCTCATCTGGGTCTACGCTGTTTGCAAAGTTCTTTTTTTCAGGACGCTAGGCATAAATGGGTTAACTAAAGGGAATTTTATTTAAAACTAATAAATGAAACAATACACAGATGTCGTTCCTTACTTGCTGATATGTGCAGCCACTTGAATATCTCTGCAAACTGTTCAACTGGTTGACAAACTTGCTCACAAAACAAACCTTAAACAAATAAAAGATGTGTTTGCTTGACACATTGTTACATCATTGGGATACAAAAATATTGTTGTGTTTCCATAAACATCAAGAAACAAGTAGTGTAGCTTTTTTAAGTTAGTTGTTCGGCGTAAGATTTGTTTCACATTTTAATATGAATATGCAACGACGTGCAGAATCTATATTTAACGGTCTTTTCTTAAATGTTATATTTTTTTAAATTTTAAGTTAATTTAGCGAATATGAACGAATGTAGCAAAGTCGTCGAAAAAAAATCAGTAGTTAATGATCGAATATATCAAAACAGATCGACGGCTGAACTTAGGATTCTAAAAAGAACATTAAAGGGGCCTTTTCACGTTTTGGTAAATTAACAAAATTCAAAAAGTTATTTCAGATTCGCAAATTTTCGTTGTAGTTATGATATTTGCGAGGAAACAGAAATACTGAACATTTACCATGCTCTAAAATAGCCATTATATGCATCTTTTGACGATCTAAAACCCTGACAATTATAAAGCGTTGCAACGATTGAACAATTTGGAAAGTTCTGTTGTTGTCGTTATATTTTGTGAAACTACGAGGATTGCTTATATTGTATAAAATTCATTCCTCATTGTATGAGCACGGATAGCCGAGTGGTCTAAGCGACATACTTTAACTTCAGGACTCCAGGGGTCAATGGTTCGAGCCCAGTTGACGGTTACTTTTTTTTAATAGTATTCTTGTTTTTTTTTACTTGAGCTGTTTAGATCCAATGTTAACATTTATAAATATTAAGCAGTTAATGTCAAACTTTAAAACAAGCCAAAATTTGTGAAAAGGCCCCTTTAGGAGTCGGCGCCAAAAATAGGGTCGATCGTGTTAGTGGTAAAACAAAGTACGACCTACAATATATTACATTAAACAATCTATAATGTATAAGCCGTGCTCTGTGAAAAGGGGGTTTAATGCAGGTGCGAAAAGTGTTGTCCCAGATTAGCATGTGCAGACCGCCCCAGATTAGCATGTGCAGACCGCACAGGCTAATCAGGGACAATACTTTTCGATTCGTTTCAAGAATGTCTCTTGTTAACAAAAAAATCTTGTTTAGACGGAATGGGTCGTTCCTGATAAGCCTGTGCAGTCCGCACATGCTAATCTGAGAGGAAACTTAACGCGCACGTATTAAACCCCCTTTTCTCAGAACGCAGCCCATATTTATAATCAATATCAATATTTCCCACCTGATCTTTGCCGCATGATGTGATCAGTTCGCACGAGTCAAAAGTGGCCTGAATTACACATGCGAAACAGATTGGTCCTCTTTGAGCATTCAGATCTGTGGAAAAAAGCAAGCCTTTGAAATGTAGTTTTATGAAAGAACTTTGGAACAGACTGGCTATATTAAATTGTTTTATATTATTATATTTTTCAAATATAAAGTACGTACATTTTGTGCCGCATCCCTGCATATTGCAAAAATTCCCCGAGCAACATTCACTACAAATGATGACGTCACCAGCAACGTTGTCAGCGTTGGAGAAAGCTGATCGTTTGTGTGAGCATTTCTAAAAAAAACAGCTTTTGATTTTTAAAGGTATAGAAAGGAACATCGACATTATTGTTATTTATGATTTTATTTATTGACAATCATAAAAGTATAGATGATATTAGATGGTTTTTGTGGATAGTCGATTTTACTTTACGAGTGATCAATTTTTCACGATTGAAAATATTTACTGTCTTTGGTAACGCGTACATAAAATCGATTAATTAAATAATCTAAACATTTTCTTTTTCTTAATCCGTTTCAAACATTTGTTCACATTTCAATAGGTAAAACTGCAGATTTTGCTTAAATAATGGCGTCAAAACCTCAAAATAGTGACTTCGTTTCGCAGAATCGTTATCGATAATGTTCATGTTTATTTTCCAATTTTCACTTTTTTCAGTCACTTATATTTCCCTATACACGAAAATGATGTTATGGGCATTGTTCAGTGTTGAATTGAGCTGAGAAGAATTAACAGGTCAAAAGAGATAGTCAAAATGTGGTAACAGACCAATTATCTGCAACTCATCTTTCTAACAGTTGTTTATACAAATATAAACATTATATTCGATATTTTACATGACTGCCCCAGTCCTCTTTTTATTAGGATCGGAGTAAGTGTTCGTGTGTCGTATGACGTATTATTTTTCTCTTTCCGGGATGTTGTTTTAGTATGTTGATGCTGCATTAACAAATATAAATGTATATAAAGTGAAAATACCAAAATTGAACAAGAGTTGCGATAGATACCTATAAACATAGCATATACTGTTAGATGCGTCTAATGTCACTTTAATAATTGCATACCTCTGCTGAGGAACAACCGACATCATAAAACAAGTGTCCCGAGTCAGATACAATTTGTTGCACGGCACACATCTGGAAGAAATTGGAACAACTCAAACTGTAATGGATATGCATTTGTACTTATACTTAACAAAATAAATTTCACTATCATTTTATATAGAAGCTCATTTCTGCCATATCGTTATGGCGTGTAAGTGCGCTTGAAGGGCGCCAGCACGACATCACGCCAGAGAGACAAATACAAGCGCCGATACGACGAGTATGACGTGTGTCGTTCTTTCATGCGAGTAGTCGTGGTTGAAGGGCGCCAACACATACTAGAAGGTCAATAATGACCTTTGTCTTTCTTTCTTTTTCTTGCGTTTCGGTGGTTTGAAGAACGCACAAACGACACCACACGAGAAAGACAATTTTAGATTGTGACATGGGTCGTCACTTCGTTTTGCTATGTTGTCATTTTAGCGGCAATCGAAGCAGACGCGCCATAGCCATAAAGACGATTTTAGTTTAAAATATTACAACTGAACTTGCCTCGTGTTGTCCACACTTAGATACATGGTTACAATCGCTTGGGATGGGTATTCGGTCGCAGGACATACAATATGGTCCATCTGTTGACCCTGTAACACAATAGATACACCATCACTGCAGCAACATAAATTATGTAAGAGCAATTAATCCAAAACAAAAAAAGTGTCACATAATAAAATATACCTAAACAAGCACATATAGTTTGTATTAAAATAAATACATAGCAGAATCGCAACATTTTCCAACGATTATTTTCACAAACGGCTATGCTTACATTGATAAGACAGTATTTAGAATAAACAGAACGCACTGAAAACCACTTGAACACGCGCAGAGTTCAATGTTTAGGAGATGAGGCATACACTAAGCTGTTTGTTTCCCCTCACCCGACCGAGACAAGTTGTTTGTGCCGAACCTTGACTGATGGGGTGGGGGGGTATCAGTTGTTCCATTCGATAGTATTTGCACAGTCAATATGTATTAATAAGGAAAGATATTCTGCGAAAAGGTTTGAAGCTTTTCTTCATTGAACATTCTTAATAAAACATAGTTTAATGCCGACCAACCGTTGTTTTTTAAGATGTTAGTGGAAACAAACCACTTGCTTGTTGGGCCTTACAACTACAAGTAAGTAAGAGATCTTAACAAAGATAAGGAGTTTAAACAAGTTTACAGTGGCCTCGTGGTATTTGTCACAGAGCGTAACATAGTTTAAATTTGATAGGAGCAGTACGCGTATATTTAATAAGCATTTATCTTCCCTCAAAGAGTTTCTTATAGAGCTAACACAAATAACATATATACTATAGTTACCTTTTTGCGCGTTCTTATAAAATTAAGCACTAAAATTGCCGCTCTAGTCAATTTAATGATTTTTCGTAGTTCAATGTTTCCCACAAAACTAAAACCAATAGAGCCTTTTCGCAATTCAGATATCGACTTCTGTAGAACTTGCCGTTTCTAAAAGAAATCGATAACAAGGCTGATGATGTGTCGGCTGGGATTTCCTATATAGCGGCATGATATTGTTCAGTTGATGAATGTTCAATAAGGAACCAAATGTCTTAATTTGTCGTTAGACGTTTAACAGTTGAAGTACCTTTAACATTGTATGTGGATATGTTTCGAACTCTTATACTTAAATACAAAACATATTAAACGACCGCATCATTTGAGTCGCGTTCTGAGAAAACTGCGCATAATGCATGTGCGAAATGTGTTCTCCCAGATTAGCCTGTGCAGTCCGCATAGGCTAATCAGGGACGACACTTTCCGCCTCAATGGACTTTTGCTAAGAATAGACTTCATTTAAGCGAAAAATGTCATAAAACCGGAAAGTGTCGTCCCTGATTAGCCGGTGCGGACTGCACAGGCTAATCTGGGACGACACTTTACGCACATGAATTCAGCCCAATTTTCTCAGAACGCGACTCATTTATACTTTTGATATTGTTATTGTGATTGACGTATTGATTGTTCAATTAACACAAATAATTGTATATCATAAGTGTATGATTTTCAAAGTAATTAGATTAGGTCTTATTTGATTTAAGTTTACATAATTTATGAACCAAAGCCATAAGACGGGAACTTGGGTCCATATTGGTCGGGTAAGAGTTATGGCAATAAGAGTTACCTTTATGAAACTTTTATGTGATAACGTACGTGCTACCAAAATACAATCTCGCGTTAAATGGCAAATATTGAAAAACGTGGTGGGGAATACATGTATGTTATATCATATTCATGTCGATCAGTCACTGAGTATGGTCAATGAAAGTGAAATTTCATATAAAAATGCTCTATAACTTCAGTCTCTAAATACAGTGTAAAATGGACCAGAATGCAGGAGTTTATGATTCATTTTCAAAATTGTCTAGGGGAAGGTACTCCAAAGCCCCCGATTGCAGGAGGGGGACATCCCTTCCCGCACATACTCCCTTCGCCACTTAGTTGCTCAATAACAATCGTCGATGGCTAAAATTCGCACCGCCCCCCCCCCCCCTCCCTTTTCAAAACCCTGGCTACGGGCCTGAATGCCCACATAGTATGTGTGCTGCAAAGGTTAACCGTTGTATAATAATCAGGCAATTCGTATTGTCCAGTATTGCGAGATAGTGGTTGGATTGCTGATATGTTCCAGCGAGATTTGAAAGTTTTATTTACATGTAATTGAAAATAATTTCTTAAGTGGGAAAAACGTGTGGTTATCTATAGTAAAAGATGAAAATGAGATAAAAAGCTTTACCGACCTACCTACCGTATTTGTTTACAGATATAAGTGGGCACAAAAATCTTTATTGGTTTCAATCAAATTACATTTTTTCCACTTGCGCGTGTAAGTACCGTAAGAAAATGTTTAAAGTAATTGCAAATTACTGAGCGTTGATGAATTCTGCTTTCAAAACCTTACGAACAATAAAAACGCGCGGAACATGTTTTATTGGGTGAACAAGATATGTTTATTACGAATAAATACGTCATGTTGACATGAACTTACGAACCACGTGGTCTTCCATGCGTTGAGGCCCATTGTCCCTACACGTCAGAAAGAAGTCACTAGGACACGCATCAATTGTGATGCTATTTGATTGGTGGTATCATACATAATATACAATATAAATCTTAATAATTAGGAGTAAATTACGGTTATATATATTCGTGACCTTAGTTACCGCGTTTGAGTTACTCGTTTCCCCGAGTAAGTTACTCGTCCCCACACTGCTTATTGATAGGTATATGCGGTAACCAACGGGCTTTACAACACAGAAGACCGTCGTAAGTTAGTTGAGATTCGTAAATCGAAAGATCTATCAATGATTAATACATATGTATTTATTATTCGATTAATGAAAACAGTTGAGATGAAACCTTTATAAATCGAAAAGAAGTTAATTAATGAAATTGCGCCTCACTCTGGAAAAAAATGGAGCTTAATGCATGTGCACTTTCCGCTTTTATGGTATGTTTCGTTTGAAGTAAGTCTCTTCTTGTGCGGACTGCCAATCTTATCTAAGATGACACTGTTCGCAAATGCATTACATCCGGTTTTAACAGAGTGCGGCTCAATAAGTGAAGCAATTGAACATACACGTCTTTATTCTGAAAAACGTAAATGCACCAACCTTGGTAGTCGGTGGATCCGGCGGCTCAGTGGTTAGTACATGCGTTTTTCATTTAGGTGACCCGGATTCGATCCCGTTCCCGGAAGTATATGGGTTTGGTTGGTGGTCACCATATCGAACAGGGGGTGGTCATCGGGTACTTCAGGCATCCACCAAAAAACAAGACCACAACAAATGAAAAGCTTTCAGTAATCACTAAAAAGGTGGAATTTGAAGCTAAATTTCAAAATTCGTCATAACTTTCGTGAGTCTGGTACGTTAAAAAAGGTAGGAATACAGGGGCGTCAAATGCTGCAACCTCAGTCGCAGAAGAAAGTCTTACAATTTGAAATACACACACAAACACAGAGAGCAACTGACAATTCTCAGCGATGATCTGAACCTTGTTCTATGAATACTGGGCTTAATGCATGTGTGTAAAGTGTCGTCCCAGATTAGTCTGTGCAGTCCGCAAAGGCTAATCAGGGACGACACTGTCCGCTTTTATGACATTTTTGTTTAAATGAAGTCACTTCTTAGCAAAAATCCAATTTAGGCGGAAAGTGTCGTCTCTGATTAGCCTGTGCGGACTGCACAGGCTAATCTGGGACGACACTGTACGCACATGCATTATGCCCAGTTTTCTCAGAACATTATGCCATGGGGAGTGATCGTGATAAGCTTCCTTGTTTCGCGTACAAGTTACCTCACTTTTAATAAGGCCTTGCTAATGGTATGAGGTATCGGAAATCAGTATCGAATATTATAGACAGGCAAACAGACAGACAGACAGTTTATTCAGATTTATACACAAGTACATCGTCTTCATGCTAAAGTATACACATTATTTTCTGTCACGTAACGAGGTATAACAACATAACATTAAATAGCATAAAATACACATTTACGAGTACAAATACAATTAAACTATCAAGGCGGTAATGAAATTTATTGAACAGTATTATTTAAAATCGTATTTCTAATAACAAGAGCTTCTTTGATATATTTACACACATTGTAAACAACTGATCTTTCACATGAAACTAATAATTTTTGGAATTTATATACTGATGGGTTAATATAAAATATACGGTTTATATATTTTTTTTATTAAATCCGTGTAACAACGGCATATACATATAAAATGGTATTCATCTTCTAAACCCAAGTCAATACAACATAAACAATAACGTATTAAATATAAATATTCAACTCATGGAACACCTCTTTTTATGCAAAAAATGTGTTTACGGGTTTTAATTTTAGATTTTCTTATCTGTTTTGTGAATTATGATCATCCATGTTTCATGTTTATTACAGATAGGCAGCCGATAATGAACAGAGAGGCAGCATTTTGACAGAGAGGCCACCGATATGCATCTACACCGTGTATAAAGCGAGTGATTGTTTTGCGACGGGGAACTGAGAGATTGGGTGATATTTAAAATGACAAAGGATGTACATGGTTTGTGACATTTCTATGCATCTTCCAATGTGGGAATGTTCCTCGGATCTCCATAGATGCTCAGTACTGGTTCTAGCCAGGAAAGCGACTAGACAGCGTTTAAGAAAACCTTCGGCTTTTGATGTTATAGCGTAAACATACATAGATTTAACTATAACTATGCAACTTGATTTTTCCAGGAATTATCTTTTTCGCGACCATTCTTCCAACACAAATGACACCATTATTTATTTGAGAATCGTGCTCAATATTTTCACAGAATATATGCCTGGATATTTCGGCAATATTTGACTGAATCCTGGTCATTTGCGCATAAACACAATTTTGCTTTTGTTTTTAGCTTGATGTTTCGCTTTTTCAACAGTATTTAGTCATATCACGTCGGTCAATTATAAATCAATTAATACCAATCTCAACGCAGAGTTGTCGTTCTTTGCTCTCACATACAATTTGATCCAGCTATATATGCTGGTTCAAGTCAAATCTCTGCGCGGATGTTGTGCGCATAAGAATACTTATTCCACTTACTAACACCTGCCCTTCTTGAGTCAAGGATAAAGGAAAGAATGGCAAAGAAATCATGAATTATGTAGCCGAACCGGGGATCGATCCCGTGATAAGCGGTCCCGGTAATATCTTTGGTGCTGGTTAATGTAAAAAGAGTACAAAATCCGATTCCTCAGTACCGTAATCGGTTATAGCCGTCTCAGGGAACCAAACAGGTTGCTTGAAAACTTAATATTATTACAGTTAAGCAATATTTACGTGTTTTAAACTGCAGCTGGAAATGGGATAAGAATATTTCAGAATTCTAATTACATATAACAAGATTTCGCTGTTCCTGCGTTTTCTTCGTTGCAATATGTTTAGCAATATAAATTTGTTTGAATTCAATTAAACTTAAATTCAACCGAAAATTGTATATGCAGATGTGTATTTACTCTGACTGCTGTGTTGTAGAAATTGTACACGCCGAAGTTAGTAACTCGCATGTGTTCATACGGTAAATATGTATGTTAAATTCATAACGATACATCATCTATCACTGCTTATTCCGTAATATCGTCACGAAAGAATCATAACAACGCATACCCGTATAAATCAATACGGGTGTTTAAAAAGAAATAATAAAGATATACCCGACAACACGTTGCAATTTCCATTGATACTTATTGAATGTCAGCCCCTTCTGTTCGAGTACGTGTCCTCGAAATAGTCTTTTTACAAAAACCGTTCCATGGCGACGAATGTAAATGGTTTAACAGTATCTATATAAGTGGTGCGTGAAGTTGAGCCAATTTTTTGTGATTGAATGACTTGGAAGATAAGCTAAAACATTTTGATATATCTAATAGAGAACCTTTATACAGACTATATAATGATCAATACAACAGAACACAAGCTACGTCCAAGCTATATTACTTAAACTATTTTATTAAGCAAAGATTCGTTGCATCAAATGTGTATTGAGAAATCTTTGGAATCAGTTTCCTGGATAGAAACAATACATGGACTCGTTTTTGGAAGATAAACGCTAAGAAATCTGATCGAACCAGTTAATAATTGAACTCGCTGATGACTTCATAGTTCCCTATATCCATAGCACTATAGCCTCCACATTGTGGTTTATTCATCTTATTTATAGGCAACTTTTCGTAATAATAAAAACACTCAAAATATGTATTCATCAGGTGGAAACACTTTTCAATATGTTCCAAAATGTTTAAATGGTGATGCATATTATTTTAAAGAAAAGTTTAAAACAATTTAAACATTCTTTACATCAAAAACCTTACACGGCTATAAAAAAACACAACGTGTGTGCCTATTAATTAGGTAGCACCTTTATTCTCATGGGAACCTCGTTCTTAACATAACCGTAACCATATAACAAAGCTGTGCTTGTTTAGTTGATTGTAACCTTTTAGTTTTGTAAATTGCTCGTTGTTTTTTTTCCATTTTGTAGTTAAACCTGGATTAAGTATATCTTCAGCAGAATTAATTATTATGATATACCATACGAATTAAACATTTCAATACTGCATAACACACTATCGTTCTGTACGTACCAGACAACCAATCGATTCAGATGTTAACCCCCACCTGATAAAAGATTCCCATCAAGCAGACCATAGTCGACCTTGGCAAATTCATCGCAAAAATGGCTTTTGCTAGGTCCACAATACTTCGGACTTATAATTCTCTAAAGGGGATTGGAAACTTGCCTGAAGCAAAGTCAATGAAAGATGTTAAAGAAATAAAGTCGTTTGTGGCGAGGTGGAGGAATGGCACAGGGGACGCAAACCCCATGGATGAAATGATTCCAGTGAAGGTAATCACCATATGATTTCGCGGCGACCCCTTAAAACGAGGTCTTTTTCTTCCGGGGGTGGTGGGGCGTGGGTTGTTGTTGTGTTGTTGTTTTTGATTTTTATCGAGTGCACCGGGATTGTCTCCCATATGGCCATCGCCCCCAGAAAGACGTGTTATTTGGTTACGGGGGATAGTGCAAGATACAGGAGACACCCAGTTCCAGAGGTGACCCTGGGTCTTTTAGTGCCCGGTGTATAGCACCTAGTACACTGCACCTCGGTTTAACGTCTCATGCGAAAGACGAGTTAGAAGGTTAGGTGCAGCGGGGGATGGTGGGGCGTGGGTGGGGGGAACTTCCTATATGAACGAGTTGACGCGTGACGTCACACGCACCTGCAAAGTTTAGACTCCGCCCACTGGTTGGCAAAAGAGGTGCAATTTATATAAGCGCATATAGAGAAGGTTGACGAAATCTTCGTTTTTAATGATAATCATGCACAATATCGAATATAATTTTACTAATTATGTCTGAATAAAACATTAGCATGCAAGGAAATGCATCTTTGGAACGATTTTATTGTTTTTATTATTATTTGTTTTTACTGACAACGAACTCGGGAGTGGAACACAATCTAAGAGCTCGGTATGTGGTTAAACAAAAATCTCTCTACTTGGCACTTCATCGCGACCATTTTTAGTTAAAAACTTCTCAGAAATTGAAATTCTTTCAGAATGAATTAAATTTAATGAACGAAAACAAATAAGGATAAAAACAAACAACGAATAGGTCAATTGTATGTACGCGACATAGGGTAACTGATTTGAACCTTTATGTGTCTGGAAAAACTTACCTTCTTACACATTCAATAAATTCTTTTATTTAATGTAATTGTTTTATTTTATTGTTCACACTAATTTTGGCACTCTTTGTTGCAGCATTTATATCCCGGTGTATAATTACACCTTTGTTATCACAAACCGATTATCTCGTTATGATCGGATACTGTCCAGACAATTACAAAGAAAACATGGTGTCATAAACCCAGGGACCTACACTTGGACCCCTGCATAAACCACATGTTGCAGACGAGTGTCTGGTCAGTAAACATAAGTCACGATACCTCTATGTCATCTCTTGGCATATTGAGCAATCATTTAAGCCACATTTTAAAGCTAAAAATACTGATAAGTTAATATTTTATGAAATATTTTAACAAAAATGAAGACATTTGTCGGAAATGTATTAACGGGAACGAGTGTATATATTTATTAGCCAGTTAAACTTAATAATACATTGTTTAATAACTATACATTTAAATATTGTGCAATTTTACTGCTATGCAATTAAGGTATTTAACGGGTACCGGCAAAAGTTAACTCCGCTATTATGTGTAAAGATTGTACATTACTGCAGGGTCCGAAACACGATCATGAACATAAGCAGTCACAAAAGGGGCCGTTAGATAAATTAAATATATGCATCTATCATAAAATGCTATATTTTTATCACTCCTTATTACTAATAGAGATTTCAATATACATGCAAAGACATTTGGGTAATTAATATGCAGGGTTTTTCCGTTTGTATGGTAAATTGAATTTATATTCATTCAATGTAAACGAAACGTAAATTCATTCAATGTAAAAGAAAATTACCACAATATTTAAAAATAGTACTGTATTCCGCTTTTTAGGGCTTTTTTTATAATTGATTAAATGCACCTCTGACTCTATTGATCGCTGATGAAATAAAACACTATCCACACCACTTAAAATTATAATACAATTAAAATATGTTTTATTAGTGTTTAAATATAATTTATTCAAGTCTTATTATCAGAAAGAATACGGCTAATTTATTGTTTTGTTTTGTGGAATTGTCAGTATTAAGTCTTCCGATCACGTTTACTCTATGCTAATAACTACTTCGTATTTTTATGAAGAGGAAATTTTATTTGTGAATATACATTTATTTGGTACTAAATATGCTATATTTGCACTTTTTTTTAAAGAGTTTTAATGTTTATTTCGTATTTATTATCAATTTATTGCCTAAACAAAAGCCCTTTATACATGTTTTACGTTACTGTAACCAGTGTTTTTGCCAACCAGTCAGTGCGCATGCGCGGAAAATCCCAAATGTAAACAATAACAATTAACTCGTCTATACGGGTATATAGGGATGTGCCGAAAATATGGGGTGTGTTTCAGTGCCCCAGATAAGCTGCGTATCAGCGTCTTTCACCTTATTAAAATGATTAAAAACGCAAAGAAATACAATATCGTGCGTATTCAAAACGCAACCAATTCGACTTTCACGCCAATTCGTCAACTTCAATGTGTACAATGCAATAGCTTCGATCGAAAATGCTTTGCTCATTTTCGGTATATTCTCTTTGGAATTATTATCGTAACACGGCGACGGTTTCATTCAGCAAGCGCCTGGATGAAGGCTTAAGACAACAGTCAAAGTTATTCAAGCGCTCTGCGAACTAGGTTTAGTAGACTACTAGTTAAATAAAGCGTCTGACCAATAGAGCTGCAACGATTCGATCCGATTCATCGAAAATCGATTCGAAATGCTTCGATTCGATAACGATACCAAACCTACCAAATTCGATTTGATTCTTTAACATATATACATAGGTACGTAAAGCGCGCTGTATTCTGACTATAGATACAGGAAGGTGTAGGTTTTATCTTTACCTGTAATTACTACGCGCGCGATTGGTTGCTTATTACCAGGCTTTTTCCGCTCCATTTTGGGAAAACGCCACACTGGAATTTTGGGAATTTCGCGTCGTGAAAACCCCCATTTTGGGAAAAAAATTAATCGCAAAATTGGCTCAATTGGGAAAAATTATCGCATGTAAATTATTTAAAACAGTGTTTCTTATATTTCAAAGAAGCCGTTAACTGGTAAATAACGACTATTTTGATAACTTATTATTAAAATTTTACAAAATATTATGAACATGTGTGATTAGTGCAGGTTTTTTAATCTGAATTTGGGGAAAAGGCTTGGCCTTTTTTAGGTGAAAAAAATCGCGGGAAGCGCTGGATTTTGAGGATAAAAAGTTAAGTCTTAAATAATCATTAACATATTTTACAGTTCTTAAAACAAATTCAAGGCAACAGATAATTTAATCATGCAATACTTTCTATTTTCTACACCAGATCAGGTCAACTTATATATTTAAAGGGTAAAAAAAAAAAAAAAAAAAAAATTTTTTTTTTTTTTTTTTTTTTTTTTCAATTGGGAATTTTTTTTTCAATTGGGAAAAAAACAACCAGATTTGCATTGGGAATGGGGCCAAATTTCGGACCCGTGGCATAGGGCGGAAAAAGCCTGATTACTTTAGTCATCCAATCAATAAGCCCGTTACGGTCTACTTTCGGAAAAAGCGTCAAAATGGCTGAACAAGTTGTTGCCTACAAATTGAAATTATCAGATGCTCCTAAGAAGCTAAAATCAAAAGTGTGGCAGTATTTTGGGTTTCGGGATGGTTGCCCTACCAATAAAGCAAAGTGTAAACTGTGCTTCACGGATGTGGCGTACGCTAAGTCCGGCTCAACCACTAATCTAATTTAATGCAATATGTCAAACGCAAACATAACGTTGATTTAGCAAGACAAAGAAGTCGCACAAGTGCAACTACTCAAGTCGCCAGCCAGAAAAGTAGTTCTATTTCTGTTGGAGTTTTGTCAAGTTTATTAGAGAATGTGATTTGTCCTACAGGTAACAGGTGATCCTGTCATGGCACAGTGGTAGACATGCTTATAGCGGTTTTGGGTAAAGGTGTAATAGTGATAGTACTACCATTCAACTGATTCCAGATACGTTCTTATGATTATTTATTTATTTGTTATATTATGGTGTAATCAACACAATCTTCTAGTCAGAAGTTTTTATATTAAACTTGAGTCCTAATTTTCTATTCTTTTTTATGTGTTTTATTGAAATCACATTTGAACAGAAATCTTAATTTTGAGGCATAAGAGTGAATATATGATAAAACTAGGTTTGAAGATGAATCGAATAGAAAAAATGGGTGTCGGAGTGTCTGAAATCGAAATCGAATCGAGCTGTTGGTGAATCGTTGCAGCTCTACTGACCAAATTATTTACAACGACATACATGCGTTTTCAATCTGACTTAATTTGTCGCTCATTGTGCGTGTATTTGTAAAGCGTCTGTACTTTCAGTTTCTATTACGATGCGAACTAAAAATGTGTAAGAGATGTAGAAAGACGTCCGCAATTGTAGCACAAAAATATCAGTCGATATGATTGACAGTTACAAAGATGTCAGTAATATCAGGGGTTTTTAAGTTTAAAGTTTATATTATGAACAGTTTCAAGGATTAAAGATGTTAATTATGATAGTTATCAGTTTTGTTGAATCAATACAAGTGTTCAGCTTCAACAGAAGTAAAGCAGCAATGATTTTAATGTATTCATTTTTTCCCCTATTCAAGAATGAAATCACCCTATTTTTCAAAATCAATGGGTGAAAACCCTATTTCCCAAATAATTATCTGGGGCACTGGTGTTTTCAACAAAAATTATAGATGTGTGTATGGTTTTGAGCATCTAAGTATAGATATGGGTATTGAAATCAGAAATTTGCTTGTATATAAATGCATATAGATTTGAAAGTATCAGTATCAAAATGGGTATGGTTTTGAAATGGCAAAGTTGTATGATGCATATATGAAATTTTTTAAATAAACATATAATAGCAAATTCAATAAGTATACTGTATTGATATGATAGAGATTAAAATTCTAGTATGAATTTTGTCCACTTTTCCATTTTCTAGTATGGAAATGGGTCCAGTTTATCAAAAATCTTGTATTGAAATGTGTCCGCTTCCTCAATGGTATCGTATACAAATGGGTCTGCTTTATCAAAAATCTTGTATCAAAATGGGTCAACTTTGTCAGAGTTCCGGTATAAAAATAGGTCACATTTCAGAAGTCTCAGTGGGACACCCCTACCCTAAAATTCGGGAAGTTACCCCCCCCCCCCCCCCTTTTTCTTCCTTGTATATTGTACACAATAAGGCATTTTCAAAGGCTTTCAAAATTCATAGTTTTTATCGTTATTAGCTCATCTATTTTTTGAAAAAAAATTATGAGCTATTGTCATCACGTCGGCGTCGGCGTTGGCGTTGGCGTCGGCGTCCGGTTAAGTTTTGCGTTTAGGTCCACTTTTCTCAGAAAGTATCAATGCTATTGCATTCAAACTTGGTACACTTACTTACTATCATGAGGGGACTAGGCAGGCAAAGTTAGATAACTCTGGCGTGCATTTTGACAGAATTATGTGCCCTTTTTATACTTAAAAAATTGCAAATTTTGGTTAAGTTTTGCGTTTAGTTCCACTTTTCTCAGTAAGTATCAATGCTATTGCATTCAAACTTGGTACACTTACTTACTATCATGAGGGGACTGGGCAGGCAAAGTTAGATAACTCTGGCATGCATTTTGACAGAATTATGTGCCCTTTTTATACTTAGAAAATTGACAATTTTGGTTAAGTTTTGTGTTTAGGTCCATTTTATTCCTTAAGCATCAAAGCTATTGCTTTCATACTTGCAACACTTACTAACTATCATAAGGGGACTGTGCAGGCAAAGTAATGTAACTCTGACTGGCATTTTGACAGAATTATGTGCCCTTTTTATACTTAGAAAATTGAAAATTTGATTAAGTTTTGTGTTTAGGTCCACTTTATTCCTACAGTATCAAAGCTATTGCTTTCATACTTGCAAGATTTATGAACTATCATAAGGGGACGGTGCAGGCAAAGTTATGTAACTCTGACTGGCATTTGGACGGAATTATGGGCCCTTTATACTTAGAAAATTGAAAATTTGGTTAAGATTTATGTTTTGGTCACTTTACCCCTAAAGTATCATAGATATTGCTTTCATACTTGGAACACTCACAAACTATCATAAGGGTACAGTAAAAGGACAAGTTGCATAACTCTGGTTGTCATTGTTACGGAATTATGGCCCTTTTTTGACTTAGTAACTTTTAATATATGGTTAAATTTTGTGTTTCGATCCACTCGAAGTATCAAGGCTATTGCTTTCAAACTTCAAATACTTACATGCTATCATGAGGTTACTGTACCTGGCAACTTGAATTTTACTTTGACCTTTGAATGACCTTGACTCTCAAGGTCAAATTATTAAATTTTGCTAAAATTGCCATAACTTCTTTATTTATGATTAGATTTGATTGATACTTTGATGAAACTACTCTTACCTGACATACCACAATAGACTTCACCCAAACCATCCCCCGTGCCCTCCCCCCCCCCCTCCCCCCCTCCCCCCCCCCCCCCTAATTTTTTTTTTTTTTTTTTTTTTTTTATAAGATCATCTCACAAATGACCACCACACCCTCACACTATACCCCCACCCCACCCCCCCCACCCCCCCCCCCCCCAAATTTTTTTTTTGATTTTTTTTTTTTTTTTTGATTTTTTTTAAGATCATCTCACAAATTATCACCACACCCTCACACTATACACCCCTCTTCACTCCACTCCTCCCTCCTTTGTGATTGAAAATGAGAGTCCCTTCACCTTTAAAAAGAAAATAGATGAGCGGTCTGCACCCGCAAGGCGGTGCTCTTGTTTTATATGCGATCAAAATTATATTTTGCTCCCAGTGATCATAAATGCTGAGACAGAGTAGTCAGTGCTTCTTTTGCCAAAGACTGCAAGAGTCAAGTGGGAAAAGTATGGTAGGATTCCTTGATATCAAGCATTCCCTGATATAGATCATTATTTACGTAAAGAACACAGCTCTTGTGATGGCATAACATGCATGCACTCGAGTATTTTGTTTCACCAACATTACTACCCATGAAAATAAATACAGAAACAGCCAAATTCACAGGAACTTGAAAGGTATTTTAAAGGAAAATTTAGTTTAAAAAAATGTCCATGGAATTTATAGCAAAGTTCTTGTTTAATCTGTATTTATCTGTATTCCAATTTTGTTTCTCTTTTGGTCCTCTTCAATATTTCTCCTCATAATTGCAAAAAGGGGCAGACATTTGCGCTAGTGTAAATACACACCCAGGAGTGAAATTGACCCAAGGTCTCAAATTCTAACACGGCACGTGACTTGTTTTCTATAGACAAAGAAGGAAATCAAGCGTGGGTTATTCTGCAATAACTTATGGGCGGAGCTTAATGTTTCGAAAATAGTTCCGAATAAATAAAGAAAATATTGCTGTAAAATGCACGTGCTAAAACCCGCTCCTAAAGAAATGTAATAAATGTAGCATGTATATAAGTGCAATGAAACAACTAATTGTATATTTGGTGAGTATTGGCATAACCACGCCTACAGAGAATTTTATTTGTTAGGAAACGTATTTCAGAAAACATTTATAGCATGTCAGCTTTTCAGTAGCATCAATAAACGTGACGTCATTAAGTTTCTACGATTGTTGTTTTCAATGAAAGTGACGTCACTTGCAAAATATTTGTAAATGAAAATGACGTCATATGTTTGTACAATTCAATGACGTCACTAAATAGTGAACTTTGTACTAAGAAGGGCGGAGTAATGAAAAATACAGTTCACGTCCTAAAACTTGAACCAAATCAATTAGAGTCGTGTTAGAATCGAAATAATATTTTTCTATGATGGTTAGTTGTCGAATAACCCACAGTAAGTTGTATAGATGCATGTTATCAAATCACTCGTGCTTCGCACTCGTTATTTAATTCCTACGCATCTATACTCCTTACTGTGTGTTATTCCACAACAAACCATGATAGAAAAATATTATTTCTTAAATAATGAGGGGTCAAAATAAAAAGGATAATAGTCAAAATACTGAAGTACCTGTAACTTGAAATGTTCCTAAATGCATGTTTAAATGTGATTTTATGCGCATTTTTCACTGATGAATGGAGCTGAAAAGAATTAACAGATCAAAAGAGTTAGTTAAAATGTGGTAACTGACCAATTATCTGCAACTCATCTTGCTACCAGTTGTTTATATAAAAAAAATACGGGTATATATTATATTCGATATTTTACATGACTGTTCAGTCCTCTAAGCCGAGCGGAACTGTCTTTTTATTAGAATCGGAGTTAGTGTTCGTGTGTCGTATGAACGACTCTGCACTAAAACTAAATTTAGACTCACATCGTACATCGTATCATTTCTGTCATCAGTTGTCAAAACAAAAGAACGGTTTATATTCAAATGCATTATTTTTCTATTTCGAGAATATTGTTTTAGTATGTTGATGCTGCACTTACAAAGATAAGTGTATATGAAGTGAAAATACACAAAAAAACAACAGTTGCGATAGACACCTATAAACAGAGCACATGCTGTTAGATGCGCATAATATCACTTTAAGGTTTTTTAATAGCTTAATTATTTATCATAATAATGAATGCAAAATTTTCACAAAAGCTTTATTATTTCCATATTAAAAATGATCACTTCTGGTCCTTTTTTCAAGTTGGTTTGTGGAAAACAAATGTGTTAAAATGATGCAAGGCTATTTTTTTGCAGGAGACAAAAATGAGAAAATTTCAACTTGCTTGCATCAAAATGCGGGATTCTGCTTCAATTGAAATCACTGAATGAGCTCAGAATTTATAACGCGAATCTGTTTATAACACGTGATATTGGAGTTGCAGTGAGTGTGCATGTGTAAATACCTTTGCTTTGATTGGAGTTTGGGTGTTTTCTCTTATATACACCAATACGACCAACCATAGAACTACCATCTACGCTAACCACGCCATCAGATTGCAGGTTCAAGTCAAATGGAAAAATAAGTTTCCATTCATCCGATTCAAACAGCCAGCAGAAGTTCTGCGAGATTTGTGAGGGTGCCGTTCTTTAAAATATATGGACTTCAGACTGTGACAAGATAAAGCTAGACGATTGTGAAAACAAGTGCTAACCACCGACCATCAGTGATATTTTTACTAGTTTACTCATCTGAGTCCTGGATTCGATAGCTTGCAAATTTATGAGTCCCCGAATTGGAAGAATGAGTCCAAATATTGAATGATATTATTTAATGAGAAATTTCAATGCTTTTTTGGAACTCACATAATTCGAAACTTATCATCCCCAGAGGATTTTGTGAGTCCAGGACGCATAAGTGTATTTTGGTTTTACCAGTGTTAAGTGCTGACTGCAATCACAGTTTTTCCCTGATACATTAAGATAAAAATAACCCAAATAACAGACTTTACATGTTAACTGTGAACTGTTTGCTTTGGGATCGGGTCTGTTTTACGGCCTTTTTAACATATCAGAAAAAAACCTGCACACTGATAGTAACCATTTTTATTTGAAGAAACACCCTCATGATGCTGACCATTAACATGGATAAATGTAACTTTCATAGACGATTTGATATTTATGCAGCAGCAAAGGCACGAAGAGTCCGAAATTTTAATTAGACCGAGTGAACTGTGGGTTGATTTTACCCTTTCCTAAATACAGGTGACGTTTCATATTCCTGTAGCAGACAGCTTTTGATAACATTAAAACATCGATTTTTTCAGTGTTTTTGTTCATTTAGCATTTAGTTATACATAAACCTATTGTAATTTTGGAAACCGAAATAAAAAAAATTGTTTTGTTACCAAAACGTCACCAATTTCAGTTTCTTCAAATAAAAACGGTAACTATCAGTTTGCAGGGTTTCTTCTGATATGTTAAAAAGGCAGTAAAACGGACCCAATCCCAAAGCTAACGGACCTGATCCCAAACCGAAATTATAACAAAAATCCAAATTAAAAAATATATATTTTATTTTTTTTATTTTACAAACAAGTGTCTTATGACTTTATATGATTGTAAGACTCTATATCTCAATTTTTTTTAAACAACCTACAAAATATATAACCATAATTAATATGATTTTTGTCCAAAATGGCCAGGAAAAGACCTGTTGTGTCATTAATTGAATATTAGTTGATAAAATAATCCCAATTTTGTCCTTTTTGTCCATCAAAAATTCCAAAATTTACCACTTATCTATTAAAAAAATCCCAATTTGACCAGACTCCTTTTTCCCAAAATGGCTGGAAAAAACCCTGGTGTGATGTTGAAAAGATTTTGAATGCTGGTCTCTGTATGTACAGATAAGTAGGGTTTTCCGATAGCCCATTTCGGAGTTATTGCTTTCATTATTAATACGAGTACAAATGTTTGGTCCCAGAACAGATTTAAATGCTATGTTAAACAAACTCTGTTTGATTGAAAATGAATGGAGGACTGACCCACACCCCTGCAAATTTTAAGAACTTGCTGATATCATTATACCAATTGTTTATTTTTTACTAAACTTCTAAGCATTAATGCAATGCTAGGTAACAGTTGTTAAATAAGAATATGATCCAAAGTGCTGGATACTTTCTATAGTGTATTATACTTAATATGATCCAAAGTGCTGGATACTTTCTATAGTGTATTATACTTAATATGAACCAAAGTGCTGGATACTTTCTAGTGTATTAAACTTAATATGATCCAAAGTGCTGGATTCTTTCTATAGTGTATTAAACTTAATATGATCCAAAGTGCTGGATACTTTCTAGTGTATTATACTTAATATGATCCAAAGTGCTGGATACTTTCTAGTGTATTATACTTAATATGAACCAAAGTGCTGGATACTTTCTAGTGTATTAAACTTAATATGATCCAAAGTGCTGGATTCTTTCTATAGTGTATTAAACTTAATATGATCCAAAGTGCTGGATACTTTCTAGTGTATTATACTTAATATGAACCAAAGTGCTGGATACTTTCTAGTGTATTAAACTTAATATAATCCAAAGTGCTGGATTCTTTCTATAGTGTATTAAACTTAATATGATCCAAAGTGCTGGATTCTTTCTATAGTGTATTATACTTAATATGAACCAAAGTGCTTGATACTTTCTAGTGTATTAAACTTAATATGATCCAAAGTGCTGGATTCTTTCTATAGTGTATTAAACTTAATATGATCCAAAGTGCTGGATACTTTCTATAGTGTATTAAACTTAATATGATCCAAAGTGCTGGATTCTTTCTATAGTGTATTAAACTTAATATGATCCAAAGTGCTGGATACTTTCTATAGTGTATTAAACTTTTTGTCGAAATATAGTAAACATTTTGTCCAAAATAAAGCCTACATTAAAAGGGAAATAACAATGGTTATTATAGAAGAACAAATATGTACTTTTTTAACTCGGACAATAACCCGCAAAAATGTCATATTGATATCATCCAGCCTTCATGAAGGTTTACTATTGGAATTATTACTTTTACCCAAAAGTAAGATTGCTTTTAAAACAGACCCAGGTTGTTCTTGTTGTTGTTTTAATTTTAAAAATAGATGAAGATCAAGCATATGCAAAGTAAACTTAAGTTTACTTTTAAAGGGCTTTACAACTGCTTGCTCACATTTGCAACTAAGATTTTGCTACAGGCAAATACATCAGAAGAACTCAAACAGTCAAGCAACCCCCTTTTCAGATAAGCCAGCTCCATGAAGAGACGTCATAAGACTGTGTTAATGTTTGATACTGTGTATAGTGTCCATTATAACGTTTGTAACATTAAAGCAGCTAAGTTCAGTACACGTTAGGATAATTTTTAGTGTTTTTTATGCCCCCGGATCGAATGATCAAGGGTATATTGTTTTTGGCCCGTATGTCTGTCTGTCATTGTATGTGTCTGTCTGTCTGTCTGTTTGTCTGTCTGTCTGTCTGTCTGTCTGTCTGTCTGTCTGTCTGTCTGTCTGTCTGTCTGTCTGTGTCATTGTATGTGTCCCAAAACTTTAACCTTCAAGTTGGTCCTAACTTTTGCAATATTGATGATAGCAACTTGATATTTGGCATGCATGTGCTCAAGGAGCTGCACATTTTGAGTGGTGAAAGGTCAAGGTCATCCTTCAAGGTCAAAGGTCAAAAAATAAAATTTCAAAGTGGCGCATTAGGGGGCATTTTGTTTCTGACAAACACATCTCTTGTTTCCAGATAAGTTCCAGCCAGCTTGATATTAACACTTTATTTGAATAAAAATTGTTTTATGGTAGGAGGGACTGTGACGAACTTGAAACTCTACGCGATAACAATAAGATTATTTGCAACCTGACTTGTGTCAGCTGGTAGCACTGCAGGGCTAGTGGCTTTTATAAGAATTTTACATCACTATCAAGTACACTGCTAAAATAGTTCAGGTATTGTTGTTTTAAGCCATCTTCAAGGAGCTTCAGGCGGCCTTGGACTCGGAAGTGGGCCTTACAGCCCTCTTGGGTCTCGTTTTAATTTTTTCTGGAGTTTTTAACCTAACTTACTTTTAGCAATGTAAGTAGCATTGTAAGGAAAATAATATATTTTTGACACATATCTGAACACAGTAAGGCTAGTTCAAACAATAACAAATGGACACTGCATTGGTTGCTACTTGTATGCTTACAGAACCAGATGTACGACACCAGCAGCCCCTTGAAATTTGCTGTGACGTTTGGAATCTTCTGCGGGACTGGTCTTGGCATGCCATTCTACATCTGCAAAGTCAAGATGGAGCGAGCACGAGCTGCCGGCTAAAGTTGAATTTCAAGTGTATGTCCTCTAAAAATAGGCCAAAATTATATGCCCAATAAGTAAAAATCATATGCCCAAAGTAATACATTTGTAACGAGAGTTAGTTTTACTTTAAGTCCCCGAGCATGAATGGACAGGTTAAACATTGACAGATTTTGCTAGACAAAAACTGCTTTGTGGAGTGTGAACATGATGCTGTAAGATTTTCTTTAAAGTAACATAACTACTCAAAATCAACGAAAATTTCTTACAATATTTTGTAAAATAAAGTTAAACATTTAAAAATCACTGTTCCTTGTGGCAATTGCAGAAAATTCAACACCAGATGTGGTCTGGTAAAATAGATGTTTGTGGATACAAAATGCTCGTTTTTATTATGGTTTTAACATGGTACCATTTTAGTGTTCGTGTGTCGTATGAATAGATATATTCGCAGGAAATTAGCATGGAATTTATTGTGGTCACAAATAAATAAAAACGAGCATTTTGTATCTATAAAAATCTATGTACATGTAATCATACCAATCTAGCGTTGAAATTGTTGCTATTGCTATAAGGAACACTGATTGTTTAGGTGTTAACTTTATTTTACGAAATACTTTACGAAATTTTCGTTGATTTTGAGCGTTATAGAGACTTAAAAAAAGAGGTTAAGCAATATAAGATTCTGTCACTCTTTGTATTAAGAAAATAGAAAAGAATGATGCAATAAAATGAAGGCATTTGGATTCATAACAATCATGGCTTCTTGGGGCAGTACAGCTATAATAGTTTAATATAAATTTATGATGTGGTTCTTGTATCAGAAACTCAAAATCTTACATTTGTTGTATCTGAGGCAGCCCACCAATTTGAAAATTTAATTAAATGCTCCTTGGGTGACCCTCAATTAAGATTTAGTATTATAGAATCAACTTCTGTCTTAATTGTTTCTTTTTTGTGTCATTGGGACATTTGGGTTCTCGTACTTCAACAACACGTACAGTTTTGTTGAATTGAGTTAATTCAATTGACATTTTCTCCCTCTGGTCATTCAATCTTGATAAAGCTATGGGAAGTTTTTTTTAGATGGCTGTTAAGCGGCCCATCCACACACAATATCATTGTCAATTTTATTGTCTCAAAAATATTGAAAGAATATTTTTTGCCCTTTAAAGCGGCCCATCCACACACAATATAATTGTCAATTTCACTGACTCAATAATATTGACAGAATATTTTTTGTCCTTTAGCCATGTTGACTGTATGGAAATTTTGACGAGACTACATATAGAAATGTATAAATATTGATTAAATATTATTGAAGGGTGCAAAACACTCGTCAATACAATTGACAATCCGTCAATAAATATTTGAGATCTCTGATTTTCTTCAATACATTGACTCAATCTTCAATATCATCCATTAACTATCAATTTTATTGTCAATCTTTATTATTGACAATAAAATTGACAATTATTTTGATTGTGGATGGGCCGCTTTAGATTTCAGCAAGCAGCATACAAAAGCAGGTCATGCCTCTTTCTCATGATTTACTAAGTTGCACACTTATTTATATGGGCCGCGCTCTGTGAAAAGGGGGTTTAATGCGTGGTGGTAAAGTGGCATCCCAGATTGGCCTGTGCAGTTGGCACAGTCTAATCAGGCATGACACTTTCTCCCGCAACTGGATTTCTGCAAAGAATAGGCAGTTTGTTTAATAAGAATACCATACATGTGAAAAAAGTCGTCCCTGATTAGCCTGTGCAGACTGCACAGTGACTGTGATTAACAAATAAATGAACATTGATAAATTTTCCTCTTCCACCACTTACATTTTTTACTAGTATGCTTTAAAATCTGTTAATAGTGACTTTAACATCAACTTAAATTTTATAAATATAAGATCTTGCAAGAGTGGTAGTTTTGTATTGAATTTACTTAACGAGTCATCTTAATAATAATAATAATAATAACAAAAGATGACGAGCTTAATAAATTTAATACAAAACGAACACGAATCTAAGATTCTATTTATAACATGACCAACAAATTTTCTTTTTATTTTAATACCGTATATGTCCTTATTGACGCGCACTGCGCGTGTTTTTTCAAGTCACCTGCGCGTTTAATTCGAACCACTATTACCTATTCCTCACATTTAAACAGTGTAACATTTTCATTACCTGCCGCTCACAACATTGTTTAATCCAATCATATGACATAGTCTGCTGCAGACCTTCAACATTGCGATGTCCAATTTAATGCACATCGGCTGTGAATTAAATTTTATTTTTCATCAATTAAAATATTTCCCTATTAAGAGATGCTCACCATTAAATCCAGTTTGACCCGGTATTTCGCGCCCTCACTGCATCTAGTTGATAAGTATTGATAGTGTGACAAACAATACACCCGAACGCTCAATACCATACAGTTGGCGTCATTGGCATAAAGCACACTTGTCACCCATGATAACGCCCTTTCACTGCTGCCTAGCACCAGAGTTACACGAGTCCTCAAGGAATATACATCAACAAAATATATAATCAATAATGAACAATGTACGCGATCACGATCACCAAGTTTTGATACTACGCACTACTTATTGTTGGTTTGTATTCTATGTAATATATTTGCATGGTAGCATATTTACGGTGTCACCCTGTTGCAAACAAAATGGCCCCAAAAACGATGTTTTTATGTCCCCCACTATAGTAGTGGGGGACATATTGTTTTTGCCCTGTCTGTCTGTTGGTCTGTCTGTCTGTTTGCGCCAACTTTAACATTTTGCAATAACTTTTGCTATATTGAAGATAGCAACTTCATATTTGGCATGCATGTGTATCTCATGAAGCTGCACATTTTGAGTGGTGAAAGGACAAGGTCAAGGTCATCCTTCAAGGTCAGAGGTCAAATATATGTGGCCAAAATCGCTCATTTTATGAATACTTTTGCAATATTGAAGATAGCAACTTGATATTTGGCATGCATGTGTATCTCATGGAGCTGCACATTTTGAGTGGTGAAAGGTCAAGGTCATCATTCACAAGGTCAAGGTCATCCTACAATGTCAAACATCATATAGGGGGACATTGTGTTTCACAAACACATCTTGTTAGATGTTATGTGCCACTCGTTAATGGATTACGGGCTACATAAGTCTTATGGTTCAGATAAATTCCGTTGAACCCCAGATAAGACAGCCTGCGCATCTATAAGGGCATGAGCGTCAATAAGGACATATACGGTATGCTATTTACACCGTTTGTTCACATTGTAAAAAAGAGTTTAACTGAATTAACTGGAATAATGACGTCATTTCGTCAACAAAAGGACGTCATTTCAGAGTTATATAACTGGTGTAATAACACCCGTGTAATAAACAAAATTGAGCATTAATTTATTTCACTCCTGGAGCGTAGGTCACGTTATAAAAAGAAATAGACACATAAAACAAGTACATGTACATGTACCTAGTGGATTTGAGAAGTACACATGCTTTTTACGTCCCCCACCCACTATAGTGGGGCACATATTGTTTTTCCCTGGTCTGTTTGCTCCAACTTAAACGTTTGCAATGACGTTTTCAATATTCAAGATAGCAACTTGATATTTGGCATGCATGTGTATCTCATAGAGCTGCACATTTTGAGTGGTGCAAGGTCAAGGTCATCCTTCAAGGTCAGAGGTCAAATATATGTGGCCAAAATAGCTCATTTTATGACTTCTTTTGCAATATTGAAGATAGCAACTTGATATTTGGCATGCATTTGTATCTCATGGAGCCGAACATTTTGAGTGGTGAAAGGTCAAGGTCATCCTTCAAGGTCAAGGTCATTCTTCAAGGTCAAGGTCATCCTTCAAGGTCAAAGGTAAAAAAAATATATCAAAGCAGCGTTCTCATGAAGCTGCACATTTTGAGTGGTGGAAGTTTAAGGTCAAGGTCATCCTTCAAGGTCAAGGTCATCCTTCAAAGTCATCCTTCAAGGTCAAAGGTCAAAAAAAATATTCAAAGCGGTGTTCTCTTGAAGCTGCACATTTTGAGTGATGGAAGGTCAGGTTATCCTTCAAGGTCATCCTTCAAGGTCAAAGGTAAAAAAAATATATCAAAGCTGCGTTCTTATGAAGCTGCACATTTTGAGTGGTGAAGTTCAAGGTCAAGATCATCATTCAAGGTCATCCTTCAAGGTCAAAGGTCAAAAAAAAAATTCAAAGCGGCGTTCTCATGAAGCTGCACATTTTGAGTGGTGGAAGGTCAATGTCATCTTTCAAGGTCAAAGTCATCCTTCAAGGTCAAAGGGCAAAAAAATAAAAAATTCAAAGCGAATTCTCATAAAGATAAACATTTTGAGTGATGGAAGTTCAAGGTCAAGGTTATCCTTCAAGGTCAAGGTCATCCTTCAAGGTCAGGGTCAAAGGTAAAAAATAAATCAAAGCAGCTTTCTCATGAAGCTGCACATTTTGATGGGTTGAAGTTCAAGGTCAAGGTCATCCTTCAAGGTCAAGGTCATCCTTCAAGGTCAAAGGTAAAAAAATATTCAAAGCAGCTTTCTCATGAAGCTGCACATTTTGAGTGGTGGAAGGTCAAGGTCATCCTTCAAGGTTAAGGTCATCCTTCAAGGTCAAAGTTAAAAAAAACACTCATTAGCTCCACTGGCCAAAGGCCAGCGGGGCTTATGTCATGGTCCTGTGTCCGTCGTGTGTGCGTCCGTGCGTGCGTGCGTGCGTGCATGCGTTAACTTTTTCTTTAAACATCTTCACCTAAACTACTGGTCCAAATCTGAAATTTCTCAGGAATGTTCCTGTGGTGAACCTCTTTCAAATTTGTTCAAATTATGCCCCTGGGGTCAAATTTGACCCTGCCCCGGGGATTCAAAAAATTGAAAATTTGCTTATATAAGGCCTATTTTGTGCAAACTTTATAAATCTTCTTGTCCATAACCATTAGGCCTAGGGCTACCAAATTTGGTATGTATTGACATCTACCAAGTTTGTTCAAATTATGCCCCTGGGGTCAAATTTGACCCTGCCCTGGGGGGGTCAAAAAATTGAAAATTTGCTCATATAAGGCCTATTTTGTGAAAACTTTAAAAATCTTCTTGTCCATAACCATTGGGCCAAGGGCTACCAAATTTGGTATGTAGTGACATCTTATAGTCCTCTACCAAGTTTGTTCAAATTATGCCCCTGGGGTTAAATTTGACCCTGCCCCGGGGGGTCAAAACATTGAAAATTTGCTTATATAAGGCCTATTTTGTGCAAACTTTAAAAATCTTCTTGTCCATAACCGTATGGCATAGGGCTACCAAATTTGGTATGTAGTGACATCTTATTGTCCTCTACCAAGTTTGTACAAATAATGCCCCAGGGGTCAAATTTGACCCTGCCCCGGGGGGTTAAAAAATTGAAAATTTGCTTATGTAAGGCCTATTTTCTGCAAACTTTAAAAATCTTCTTGTCCATTACCATTGGGTCTAGGGCTACCAAATTTGCCATGTAGTGACATCTTATAGTCCTCTACCAAGTTTGTTCAAATTATGCCCCTGGGGTTAAATTTGACCCTGCCCCGGGGGGTTAAAAAATTGAAAATTTGCTTATATAAGGCCTATTTTGTGCAAACTTTAAAAATCTTCTTGTCAATAACCAATTGGCCTAGGGCTACCAAATTTGCTATATAGTGACATCTTATAGTCCTTTACCAAGTTTGTTCAAATTATGCCCCTGGGGTCAAATTTGACCCTGCCCCGGGGGTTTAAAAAATTAAAAATTGGCTTATATAAGGCCTATTTTGTGCAAACTTTAAAAATCTTCTTGTCCATAGCCATTGGGCCTAGGGCTACCAAATTTTGTATGTAGTGACATCTTATAGTCCTATATCAAGTTTGTTCAAATTATGCCCCTGGGGTCAAATTTGACCCTGCCCCGGGGGGTCAAAAAATTGAACATTTGCTTATATCGGGCCTATTTTGTGAAGACTTTAAAAATCTTCTTGTCCATAACCATTGGGCCAAGGGCTACCAAATTTGGTATGTAGTGACATCTTATAGTCCTCTACCAAGTTTGTTCAAATTATGCCCCTGGGGTCAAATTTGACCCTGCCCCGGGGGGTCAAAAAATTGAAAATTTGCTTATATAAGGCCTATTTTGTGAAAACTTTACAAATCTTCTCGCCCATTACCATTGGGCCTAGGGCTACCAAATTTGGTATGTAGTGGCATCTAATAGTCCTCTACCAAGTTTGTTCAAATTATGCCCCTGGGGTCAGATTTGACCCTGCCCTGGGGGGTCAAAAAATCAAAAATTTGCTTATATAAGGCCTATTTTGTGCAAACTTTAAAAATCTTCTTGTCCATAACCGTATGGCATAGGGCTACCAAATTTGGTATGTACTGACATCTTATAGTCCTCTACCAAGTTTGTTCAAATTAAGCCCCTGGGATCAAATTTGACCGTTCCCCAGGGGTCACAAAATTGAACATATGCTTATATCGGGCCCATTTTGTGCAAACTATAAAAATCTTCTTGTCCATAACCATTGGGCCTATTTCTACCAAATTCGGTAGGTAGTGACATCTTATAGTTCTCTACTTAGTTTGTTCAAATTATGCCCCTAGGAACAAATTTGACCTTGTCCCAGGGGTCACAAAAATGAACATATGCTTAAATAAGGCCTTTTTTGTGCAAACTTTAAAAATCTTCTTGTTCTTAATTATAGAGCTTAGGGCTACTAAATTTGGTATGTAGTGATATCTTATAGTCCTCTACCAAATTTGTTCAAATTTTTCCCCTGGGCTCAAATTTGACCCGGCCCCGGGGGTCACAAAACTGAACATATGACGTTTACCAGTGGAGATTACTGCGGCTGTTTGGCTGTGACCAACAACAACATCAACATCTTGTAAACATGAGATAAAACCCTGTCATTTAGTGCCATTTTAGGTCAGATGGTGACTGCTTACAAAGGCATTGAAGTAAGAACATGTGTTATGAATGTTTTTCTTATAAACTGAAAAAAGTCGGGTTTTATTTAAATATGTCGAAAGTGACCATATATCCGGATGAAAATATTTTGGATGACATGTTAATTTCATGTCTTTTTTTTTAGTGTTAAAACCAGTTTAATAATATATTATTGATTTTAAAAACACAGCTTCCATGAACATAATTATTTCAAGGAAAGTCAATATATGATACTGCACGGTAAACTCAAACTTTGTATCGAAGAGAAGGTGTTGAAATTAATGAAGTGCAATGTCTTAACTATCGTATATGCTGCTTTTTAATAACTAATGATTCATTGTTCCATTTGTGAATCGTGACTGATCATGAATTGATGAAATGATTGTCAATTGCTCAACAATCCATATATCTTTCTAACCATTTTATAATTTTCTTAATATTAGTTATGAATTGATCTTAGAAGTCAAATGTATTACTTAATTAAATACATTTATAAATATAAAGAAATAATCTTTAGATTATCATAATATTCTCAGGCTTGTTGGTCTTAGGGATGTGTGGGTTGATGAGCAATTTCTCCTTTTATCACAATTATTTCTACCCTACCTGATCATTTCCTTCATATTCCATTTTAATTCAATTGACGTCTGCAACCTCTTTCAAATTGGGAAAGTCCAAAATGTGTTGTTTGGTAAAGGGTTAAGGAATTTTGATTCCTATGGGTCTTGTGAATCTGTTTTAAATCAAATGCGTAGATTTGATCTTCAGCATCTAAAAATATGTGAAATAGAAAGAACGACAATATATTTTGGAGAGATTAATGTACCTACGTTATAAGCAAAGGACCTGTGCAACAATTCCCAGGCTTTTTTGTCTGTTTAGTTAACACGGTAGTAACTTTTTCCATATATAAAAATGCTCATCCTTCCAACTTTAAGCGCCCAGTGGGACGAGGGATAGAAAGAGAAAGTCACAATTCGCTTGAGTACATTTCAACCCATGCGCATTACACGTTTTTTTCGCAAAGAAAAAACAGTGGAGCGATGCACGGCCATCATGGCCCTCTTGTTTTTTCAAAGCGGCGTTCTCATGAAGCTGCACATTTTGAGTGGTGAAGTTCAAGGTCAAGGTCATCCTTCAAGGTCAAAGGTCAAAAAAATATATTTCAAAGCGGCGCAAAAGGGGACATAGTGTTTCCGACAAACACATTTCTTGTTGTTTTTGCGATCTGGGTTCAAACCCAATTCCTGGAGGCATTTAAGTTTAGTTTATGGACACCTTACCGAATACGCATTATTCAGCTTCCCCTCCACAAGACTAACACTGAGAATCTTTCAGTAACAAGTTAACAGCTGGATATTGCAGTTTTATTCAAAATTTGTCCCAAATATGGTGAGTCTAGTTGTTTAATTAGGTAGAGGTCATGGAAAGTTGGGCCACTGTTTTTTTACTTATGGCTGCAAGTTCTAGCTTTGTAGTGTTAAGTGAGAGGTTTTCAATTTTGGTGTGGTTTTTAGCTGTACCAGTTTCTGGGGTACCCCAATACAACCACAAACAAGCTAGCAAGTACTTGAAGTGAACATTGAACCCTGGTCGCCTAGCAAAAAAGCATGTACATTGTATTAACAAATGTGCATCCGGACAGCCAATTATATTAATGTAAATAAAACTTTTCATTATACAATATATTCATTTCTTTTCTGTTTTCAGGTTATAAGCAGTTTTCTAATGTCAATTGAAGCATCTCCTTGTTTCCGGATATGCTGCTTGCAGAAGAATATGTGGACAATTTACTGAAAAAATGTTTTACATAATTTATGAAATAAATTTTGGTAATGTTTTATCCGTTTCGGTGTCTTTACTCAATAACATGTATTTACTTTGCTCAAATTCAAGGGAGCTAACTCAAGCATTTTGTTTACTGCTGTTTGATTTTGATTATATCCCTTGCTTACCACATTTTTTTGGCGTAGCTGTTTAACCCAGCTTAACGCTTTAAATGGCCTTGAAATAACGCCAGCAGACCAGAATGAATACACTCCATATATTCCATTGGCTGATTTGGCAACATCACTGTGTCTTTTTAGTATTGGATGAAACACAAATCCGTGTAGGGAAATGTGGACAACTCTCTGCATGTTCATTTTGGCTCAGTCGCAATAACGCATGACAGATATATTTCATCCCAAAGACTTTCAGGGTCCGTGCTGGGTCTGCTAATCGTCAGAGGAAGACAATATACATGTATACTATTAAAACGCCTTATGTTTATAACATGGTATTGTTTTCAAGGTATAAAATAACACGAATAATAGGGAAAGAAATTAATGAAAACCTAACGGTAATTGCCATTTGTCTGGCATTGCGAGACAAAGCAAGCAAAATAGAATAGTGTCTGTAATAGAACTTAAGAAGGGAAATCGTTTAATTATCTAGCCACATGTTTGATGCTTACCTAGTATAGTTAAACGAAGTAATGGAAGGGCAGTAAAGTTAACTTTTCTCCTGTCAAAACACTGAAGCTGGTGACAGAATGGTTTTGGTAAGAGAAATTGGTTACACGGCTTCTTACTGACCCCGAATAATGTTAAACCGGTTAATATATTGATATAAGGCTGTCTAAGCTCTGTGCATATATTTAAATATTGATCCTGTACCGCGCCATACGGGATCAGTAAGAATTGACATTATTCGACTATCTGTACAAAATTATAAAGCGCACATGGATAATTAAATTTTACGTCTTTCTTAAATATTCCAGAATGATAGTCTACAAGTTATTAAAGAAAATTTGAACACGGAAAAAATGGTTATTTACTGAAATAAAATGCTCTAGCAACTTTGTCGGGCAATTTAAAAATATGTGTATGAATTGAAAGTATTATTAATAAACAAGACTACTGCCAAGCAATATATGTCCCTTAACATTGTCAGAATTTTTTTTTTATTATCCCCCGCCATAGGCAGAGGGATATTGTTTTGGCGTTGTCCGTCCGTCTTTCCGTCCGTTCAGCACTTTTCTGTCCGGAGCCATATCTTAGAAGTGCTTTTGGGGATTTCCTTGAAACTTGGTATGAGTATATATATGGATAAGAGGATGATGCACGCCAAATGGTATTGTACACCATCGGATAATAACGGAGTTATGGCTCTTTGTATCTTGAAAAAATGCTTTGTGTGTCAGGAGCCATATCTTGAATTTGCTTTGACGGATTTCATTGAAATATGGTTTGAGTATATATATGGATAAGAGGATGATGCACGTTGGCGTTGTTCGTCTTTCCGTCCGTCTTTCCATCCGTCCGGCCGCCCGTCCGGCTCAAAATGTCCGGAGGCATATCTTGGAAGTGATTTGGCGGCTTTCATTGAAACTTAGTATGAGTATATATATGGATAAGAGGATGATGCACGCCAAATGGCATATATTCACAATCTGTTAATAACGGAGTTAAGGCACTTTGTATCTTAAAAAAAAAATATACTTTTTTAGTGTCAAATATTACACTTTTGTGTCCAGAAGCATATTGGCGGGGGGATATCAATTCAACGAATTTGGTTGTTTTATATATTTATTGTCATAGCAATCAGAATTTTTGACGTAGGAACAAAATGAAATGACGTGCATAGTGTCCATATTGCCATCTATCCATGTTTCAAGCTTCATGAAAAAATATTAAGAACTTTAAAAGTTATCGCAGGATCCAGAAAAGTGTGACAGACACAAGGACTGACGGACACACAGAGCGCAAACCAGTAGGGGACAAAAACGTGTATATCTATGTTAAATCAGCGTATGTACACCATGCATTAATTATTTATATAATATATTATTACAAATATTCTTGCAACCCACTGTTAACTTGCAATAATGATATGTAAATTGTATCCCCAGTAAAATGTTGCCACCGTAATTTTTGACATTACTACCATTGTAATCAGATTAGCTTTCCCAAAATTTGACAATCGGTACATTAAATCGTCCCGCTGTATTATTATCGCAAGAAACATACATGTCTGTAGTTATATTGCGTCATCTATACCTAAAACCTAAACATATAATTTACTTATAAGTTTTTACTGCAAACGTACGATGTGACACCATTTAAAGCAATGTGTTAATTTAAGAACGCTGCCTCGGTGCACGATAAGCCGGAATGGACGTTTTTAGTTTTAAGAATTATCTGTTTTATAATACCCGCCGACCCTCCTCTCCCCCCTCCCCTCGAGCCATGATAATAACGTTAGGGCATATAATGTTAACCCTATACGTATGCCAAGGGGTGTTTAGTGTCCGTCCTATGACGTTGTTGCGCATGATTGAATTTCGAAATAAAATAGCGTTTATATAATGTCCATCATGTCAGAGCGATGTGTCGCGTGAAACAATGTCGCTCTCTTCATGGTCAAGGTAAATGTCTTTATCGTGTCTGGCCCATACCTTTAATCTGCATTATGGGGCGATGGGTCTCGTGCAACAACTAACGATATGTTGCTCACTTCAAGGTCACAATTTACACTAAGTTTGGCACATTCCTTATAAGGATAAAGTGAAAGTACAGGGCCGGTCGATACCATTGCTTTGCGGGTTGGAATTGAAAATAAAAGACAACACATGATCAGCATATCAATGCACAACAATGTTGCTCGTTTAACCCATTTATGCCTAGTGGACTATCCCATCCTTCTAAATTGGATCAATTTATTTCCAAAATTAGGGATGTCTAGTATATTTATTTATATATTTAGAATATTTCTTACAGAAATTATTTTAAGCAAACAGCGCAGACCCTGATGATCAGAGATTCGGCGTCTCATCTGGGTCAACGCTGTTTGCCAAGGTATTTTTATGCTCCCCCGAAAAAAATTGGGGTGGGAGCATATAGTCGCCGCTTCGTCTGTCCGTCCGTGTTTCCGTGTGTCCGTCCGTGCACAATTTTTGTCCGGGCTATTTCTCAGCAACTAATGACCGGAATTCAATTAAACTTTATGAGAAGCTTCATTACCAAGAGGAGATGTGCATATTATCAGCGGGTTTTGGTCTGATAATTTTTCACAGAGTTATGGCCCTTTGAAATTTTCCATTAACTGTACATATAGTGCAATTCTTGTCCGGGCTTTTTCTCAGCAACTAATGACCGGAATTCAATGAAACTTTATGGGAAGCTTCACTACCAAAAGTAGATGTGCATGTTATCAGCCAGTTCTGGTCGGATGATTTTTCACTGAGTTATGGCCCTTTGAAATTTTTCATTAACTGTAAATATAGTGCAATTCTTGTCCGGGCTAGTTCTCAGCAACTAATGACCGGAATTCAATGAAACTTTAAGGGAAGCTTCACTACCAAGAGGAGATGTGCATCTTATCAGCCGGTTCTGGTCGGATGATTTATCACAGAGTTATGGCCCTTTGAAATTTTCCATTGTACATATAGTGCAATTCTTGTCCGAGCTATTTTTCAGCAACTTATTACGGGGATTCAATGAAACTTTATGGGAAACTTCACTACCAACAGGAGATGTGCATATTATCAGCCGGTTATGGTCGGATGATTTTTCACAGAGTTATGGCCCTTGGAAATTTTCCATTGTACATATAGTGCAATTCTTGTCCGAGCTATTTCTCAGCAACTTATCACGGGAATTCAATGAAACTTTAAGGTAAGCTTCACTACCAAGAGGAGATGTGCATATTATCAGCCGGTTATGGTCGGATGATTTTTCACAGAGTCATGGCCCTTTGAAATTTTCTTTAAACTGTACATATAGTGCAATTCTTGTGCGGGCTATTTCTCCCCAACTACTGACTGGACTTCAATGAAGCTTTATGGTAAGCTTAACTACCTTTAGGAGATGCGCATGTTATTAGTGGGTTCTGGTTAGATTATTTAATTAGAGAGTTATGGCCCTTTGAAATTTTTAAGTTGCTAAACCATCCATCGTATTATTTTGTCCAAAATTATGCCCATCAAGACGTTTCCTTTTATCTGAATACATATTGCAATATTGTGACAAAAAAACAACTTTTGGGAGCATCGCCCGTCTCCGATTTCTTGTTTCTCGACGCTATGCATAAATGTGATTAATTCAGGGTCTCAATGGACTCTTTGTGTTTGGTTAGCACAGTGATTGGTATACGCGTACTCACCTAGGTGACCGAGATCAATCCTGTTCCCGCCGCATGTGAGTTTGGTTTGTGGTCACCATACCGGACACGTGGTGTTTCTTAACATAAAAAGATATCCTAGAATATAAATTGTCTTCAAAAAGCTCTAAACAATAACAAAAGGAAAGGAAGTATCGAAACTGAGTTGAACAATTTATTTATATTTTTGAAATTAGGTTGTTTCCCTTTATTATAATAATAGTTCTTGTTACCTCCATGCAATTCTTCTAGTAGGAAAGGTAACTCACGCTTTCATTGAATCAAAACAGTGACAAGAGTTGCATCCCTTTAATAAAAATAATCTCTCCTTCAAAATAGCACTCGCGATTGCAAGTCAGTAAAATATCATAAAGGTGGACCAATGATGATGCAACATGTAAATGATAACCAAAGTACAGTATGGAAGATTTTAGCTCTATGCTTTACAAAATTATTATTAACTTAGTTATGTATTGGTTTTAGTTGACTAGAGGCATAGAAGCAATATTTATAACTCTTCATCTTCATCCATTAATCACTTCAAATTATTAACTAAATATATATTGAAACTCAACATTTATAAAATGGGGGTTAAACACTTTAAATAGCTTAGCAATATTAATATCACATTAATCTTTATGCACTGATATTATTTTATTTCTGTACTGGAATTGAGTAAAATCAATAAAACAGAATCACACCAAACCATATCTATGGTTAAATTAAACACACTTGATTAAACATAATTTTGCGCGAACACAAATTATCACACATAAAGGAAAATATAAGATTAATCCTAAGAGTATAAATGAGTGTTTAGTTTTCCAGTCCGCACAGGCTAATCAGGGACGACACTTTCCGCCTTAACTAGATTTTCGTGTAGAAGAGACTTCCTTTAAACGAAAAATACCATAAAAGCGTAAAGTGTCGTCCCTGATTAGCCTGTGCGGACTGCACAGGCTAATCTGGGATGACACTTTACGCACATGCATTAAGCCCCGTTATCTCAGAACGCGTCTCAAATGTATACTAAATTGCTGGAGATTGCAGCTGTTATTCAACATTCGATCCAACTCTCGTGAGTCTAGTTAGCAAGTTAGGTAAGAATGCTGGACACTACGGGCCCCAACATGCAGCCTCAGGCCCAGAAGGACATCATACACTTCGGAAAACACACACATACACATACTTGGAGATTGATTACATTTTGGAAAGGAGAGCTAATAATTTACTATTGTAAATTAAAATATATAACTTTGTAAAAGTGGCACCTGACTTGATTGCCATGCAATTCGCGTCACGTATTACGCATTGCTTCAATGCTATCATCGCTTTGATTGTCGTGTTTCGTTTTATTTTCCCATGATAGAGTTTACGTCAGGTCGAATACTGATTGAGTAATAACGCTCATCTCTTTTATTGGACCTACCATAAAATGAAGAAAATGGTTACTCGGCTCATCGCCAAATCGTTCGTAACGACTGTTATCTAGGTTAGATAAATGGGTAAATGGCAAGGTCGGACACACTTTAATCTTGAAGTCGTCAATAAACTTTCAACAGATGTGAGTATTTAATTGCACACGTTTTATAATTTATCTACCTAACAACATTACCATGTTTAGATAGATGGTTTGCGGAACGTGCGAAAAATCGTCGATACGCATGCGTGGCTGAGAACGTCTGTGCGGTATGATGCTTATCTGAGACGGGCGTAGGGGTGTAGCTCGACAACATTGACCTAGCACTCGTGAACTCAAGTAACATTAATTAATACCCTTGTTTTTTATATGCTCGCATTCTGGTTTGTTCGTGCACCTTTTGCACAAGTTGGACGAGGCCATTACATTATACTTCGTGATAAACGCTTCTTCAAACCTTACAGAAACAAATGGGCAGTGCTCCGTAAAGGTTACAATATACCAAAAGATTTCCTACACAAATTCAATGTAAAAGCAATAACTTCAACAAAAAATAGTCAAACTTTTTGCGCATAGAGACCCCCATAACCATACCTTTTCTTAAAGAGCATTCCAAGCCGCAATGGTTTAGACAATAAAAAAGGGGGGTCATGCGTTTTGCAAGAAAGAACTCGATGCGAATCAGCGGTCACTGATTTACAGCCATCAATTTACCGGGTTCGTACCAGTGGATGAGGGTTTCCCGCCATCTGTCAAAGTCTCATGTAGTCTTTAACCTTCAAGCAAATGAGTGAATTGTTAAACATCAATGTTTCCCCTACCACATGCAGGGGCGTAGCCAGCGATACGCACTTACGCACGTGCGTAACATCATTCAGAAAAAATAAAATGTAAACATGGCCAAAAAAGGCTTAATGTGAGTGTAAGGCTATGGCCTTAGGTGGTTAACCTTAATGTCCGTGATAATTGAAGATCTCCTCAAGTCAATTTACGAGACTTCTTTGAGGTGATGTGATGGCAGGCAAAAGGTACGACAGGGCCGCAAATATGTCTAGTTGTCACCGCGGTGTCAAAGCCCGCATTCAACTAGTAGTTCCAAATGCACTTTATACACATTGCAAAGCGCATTCCTCTAATCTTGCTATTATTCACGCGTCCAACGAGCCCTGTGCAAGAAACATTATGACGACCGTCCAGGTTATAGCATTTTGTTTCCAGTCCTCAGCCAAGATGTTAATACGGTTTCAAGAATTCCTTAGCAATAGTGATGAGGATTGGGTTGAGATGGGCAGGAGGACCAAACTCAAAACTTTGTGCGAGACCCAATGGGCGGCCAGAGCCGATGCCCTTTTCACATTCAAGGCTTCATTTTGGAACGGCTGTGCAACGGCTTGAAGATATAGCCCAACACAATGATGCAAAGGCTGGCGCTTATAAAGCAGCTATTACACAGTTAAGTTTCATTATTACACTGGTGTTCTGTTGGAAGTCGTAAAAACACAGGTAGAGGCAGAATGCAACGATCCACTTGTATTGCAGACATTGTTTGAAAAAGCCGTTGAAATGGCAAGCTCGATTGATGTTGAACCTACATTTCCACGCGCAGGGCAACAGCAGAACCACACATATGCACCGGCTGCTACCGCATTTGACTACTGGAGGGTTAATCTGTATTTACCATTTGCGGACCTTTTACTTGCAGAGCTTCAACAACGGCTTTTACAAGGAAATTAAAGATATGCCATGCAGTACCTATTACCAGATCGTGTCCAAGACCTTTATAATGATCAACAAACAAAAGCAATTTACTCGGCAGCACAGGCGGACCTTGAAGTTAACATGGAAGCATTTCATAGAGAATGGCAGCGTTGGAAATTCCGCTGTGAACAGACACAGATTCCATCTACGCTT
Organism: Dreissena polymorpha; assembly: GCF_020536995.1. Classification (NCBI taxonomy): domain Eukaryota; kingdom Metazoa; phylum Mollusca; class Bivalvia; order Myida; family Dreissenidae; genus Dreissena; species Dreissena polymorpha. The sequence continues at coordinate 72,004,711 of NC_068356.1, forward strand.
TCTCTGGAAACCATGCTGCTCGCTCTACCGGAAGACTTGTGTCCGAATGTTGCTAGGTGCTTCCACCCGTTGCTTGTGATGCCAGTATCAACTGCTTCAGCAGAACGCTCGTTCAGTACCATGAGACGCCCTAAAACCTACTTGAGGTAAACAATGACTACTGAACGCATACATGTCTGGACTTGGTCTCATGAACGTTCACAGGGATAGGGAACTGAACGCAGCTACAGTTGTTGACCTATTTGCACAAAAGAGGAAAAGGCTTTGGCACTTATCTTTCATGACAATTGAACAGGTAGATTTATACACAAGCCAAGCTAAATGACATACAATGTCCATCCTTTTATAAATTAAAACACAAGTCAAATAGCAGAAATAAAGTTTGAACATGCTATTATCATTAGTAGTGTATTACGTCTCATGACTTCTTGGTCTGTCACAACAAGTGAAAGCACTTTTCAGGTAAAATACAAGATGTAAATTAAGTGCCCAATATCCCCTCAAATACACCTCAGCGCCTACCATTTAGGTTATGATTTTTAAAAGTTTCTCGGGGGAGGCCCGAACCCCCACACCCTCCCCCATTTGTGCGTAACATTCCTATATGTCTGGCTACGCCCCTGACATGCACAAAGAAACATTCTAAAACAAAGTCATGGCAAGTGCCCACACAGAAAAGTGTGTCTTCTTATAAATGATGTTCAGGTTTTTAAAGAGTATAGCATTGCACTCCCAAAAGATTTAGTATATTGTAACCTAAAAAGGTGGTTGATTGCATGTGCGTAAAGTGTCGTCCCAGATTTGTCAGTACAGGCTAATCAGGGACGACACTTTAATGATTTAAAGATATTTTTCGTTTTAAGAAAGTCGTTTCTTAACAAAAATCCATTTTAGGCGTAAAGTGTCGTCCCTGATTGGCTCGTGCGGATCCGGCATGAACAAATCAAAGTCAGTGTTACTCAAATATATATGGTTATTGCACGAACAACACGAGTTCAATTGTTAAAATGTCGGGTTAAAATGAAGGTTGCTGTTACTTATAAAGATTCTGCTTAATAACGTGAGTTTAGACGGAGATATTGTGTTAAAGTAGCCTATATAAATACTCCTTAGTTCTGGATTCAAATCGTATACTTAGTTCTGGATTCAAATCGTATACTTAGTTTTGGATTCAATTCATGTACTTAGTTTTGGATTCAATTCGTGTACTAAGATTTGGATTCAATTTGTGTACTTAGTTTTGGATTCAATTCGTTTACTTAGTTTTGGATTCAATTCATGTACTAAGTTTTGGATTAAATTCGTGTACTTAGTTTTTTATTCGATTTGTATATTTGGTTTTGGATTAAATTCGGATACTTAGTTTTGGATACAATGCGTATACTTAGTTTTGGATTCAATTCGGTTACTTAAAACTTAAGTTAAGTCATATAAAGTCTTGTCCCGTGAAAAGCATGCTGGAAATCAGAAGATTTTTCTTGCAACGTATCGAAGTCGTGGATAAACAGTTTAAAGTACAAGATATGATCGTGGGTTGATGGAAAACCTTCGCTGTGAAAAAACTAGCCCAAAGACGGTCACGGATAAACGTGACAACGGAAAAAGTATTGGTGTATAATTTCTGGCCGTGAATTGATTGCTATTATTCGCTATTTAGAGCTTATTAGATAAGAGTTCCAAAACATTAGATTGTATCATGAGAGGATATGAAACAAATTAAGTCGAAACTTGTCGCCTGGACCACGTCTTTTCGAAATTTACTGTAAAATTTGTGAATGCACAAGCGGTGATGGCTGGGATTTTAAAGATGACGACGGTAAAGATGCCGAAGATGATAATGATTGATTTTATTTTTACTTTTGTCGATATTGATGACATTTTTCCGTACTATGAGCGATTTAAATCGATTGACCCGTTCCTAACGTAGTATAATGTGTTTTTTTTCTTCATTTAACTCGTGAAAAACTTGCACAAACAATACCTAACGCAAATAAAGTCAACTATTCTATCGTTAAATGTATGCATTCAATTGAGGACACGAGAGAAAGGTCAATGTTATCGAGAAATAAACGGATGGTAAGGGGAAAGCGCATGCATGACCCATATTCAGTTCGAAAGTAGACGATAACATTCCCCATGTCGGCGTGTTCACATTCCGCTACTGTTTTTCGTATCTAATCATTCATTCGGTAACAGAAATGTTATAAAACTGGGCTTGAACAAACATTTGCTAATTGATAAAAAAAAAACAAATATCGATCATCTGCTGATAGGTGATTTTATAAATTGAGTTTGATAACGGAGTATGTCATACTAGACGCATTTCAAATCGGTGCACTCGATTGTATAAAGGTTTTTCTTCATTTTAACAAGACCGCTTTGCTGTCTGATTTCTGGGTACCGGTTAAAAAGAGCAACCGAAACTAAACGGAACCCAATGAAATTAATAAAATATAAAACTATTAAATAGTTAAACAACTACCGTCTATGATTTATGTTGCACTGCGTTATCTATACAACCGTGAAACGCCTGTCAACTTGTCAATACCAATATATCATGCGCGATCTATATCGATTGAAATCATCGCCAGGTTTTTGAAATTCCAATATAATGTTTGTGGAGCCCCGCCTTTGTCTTTCATGTGCAGTCTTTGCCGCTGCAGATTGCAGATTATGCAGCGTGTGTTTTATATGAAACAGGTTTCGTCTGTACTTTGGCGGACAAATATATTCGTTTCGGGTTCCTCGATCTAGCCCAGAAATTTAACCCTATACTTAAAACGTTTTATTAATTTTGGCAGAGTCGTTTTCCTTCATGACTTGTTTAAAAAGCGTTATGACAACTTCCACAGACTACTGGTTTCGAGAATAGCCCTTCTCAATCTGTCTAAAGATAATATTTGCCGTTCCTAAAATGTTTTTGATTGATTTTTTAAGAAAAATAATCACTTGGCTATGCATTCATAAGAACAATGAATAATTTAATCAATGCAAACCGACTCTCATTGTTTTGGCCATTTACATTTGTATTGAACCCGGACACATTGAACTATACCGCGATACCTAAGCGGATTATAACGCACTCAATCGGCATTTTGAGGAACAGTTTTATCAGAAAATTTTGATAGATGAAAAATAATTACGAAACCAAACAACGCAAACATTTATAAACAGTTTTCTGCTGTTACTTACAGTTTATGCGAGAATGCCGCCATCTATTGATGGTGATGATTGTACAAACATTTTTCGCTATAGCGTTGTTTATCTTCATATTATCAACGACTGAGAGTTCCGAATAGGAGGAATTGAATCACGAGTGAGTTAGCCGGAGTCTTTACATAGCCGCCGATCTGACTTCCAAAGAGTTGTTTATTAGGTATTAGCCGATACAAAACGACAATGCAAACAATACTTCGCTATGCTTTGCTCCATTTCCCGTTGTTCATCGGATGTTTTACAACGAAGTTTCTTTGTCTACAGAAACGTTAATCGAGTATCATGTCAGAATATGAATTTGCTATTGGACATTTAGAATTTTGCTTTCGTTCTGACCATGTCGAAGTTGCTTTTGTCGTTTTAGTTGATATTCGTAATGCTTTTGATCTCAACAAAGGCTGTTGTTTTACAAACGCAAACACCTCACAGCATCTCATTTCCGTATGTTGATGTTGTTGGTGCTTTTCCTGATATTGTTGATGATGGTGATGATGATGATGATGATGATGATGATTATGATGATGATGATGATGATCTTGATGATGATGATGAGGAGGAGGAGGAGGAGGAGGAGAAGGACGACAACGACGACGACGACGACGATGATGATGATGATGATGATGATGATGATGATGATGATGGTGGTGGTGGTGGTGGTGGTGGTGGTGGTGGTGATGATGATGATGATGATGATGATGATGATGATGATGATGATGATGATGATGATGATGATGATGATGATGATGATGATGATGATGATGATGATGGTTGCGACCTTAATTACTACTTGCGTCAACGTAGACAAGTGAAATGATAATGCTTATGTTCATAACATTTGAGGCTTTATCACTGTAATAGAACACCTGAAAAATTAGTTTCTAATTAGTCGCCATTTGCATAATAAGAATAGACAAACTTTATAAATTACATAGCATTGTTGAGTCTTTGTTTCCACAAGTCATTATTGTCAAATCTGTGAAAAAAAAATGCTTCTAGTTATTCACAGGTGCAAACATTTATAACGCTCGACAAGTCTTATTCTTCGCATCTTCTCTGAAGTTTTTATAATCGCACTCAGGCTTGTCATAATAATAATGTTTTGCTGTTACCCGCATGGACAACAGTTATTAGCAGATGCGATATCATTTTCAGCATGTTTGTGATAAATATGATGCTGCATTGCTTTAGCGATTGTTTCGATCACACGCTATAGCGAATTCATGGTCTATGGATAACATCCTGGCATCACATTTCAGGGGTTACAGGTTCGATTGCCGCCGCACCTTACAAATTAATCGCCGTTCTATGTAGAACACAGTATTAGTTCTGAAACGGGGTGTTTTTCTGTAACTGGGCTTAATGAATGTGCGAAAAGTGTCGTCCCGGATTTTTTTAGCTTGTGGAGTCCACGCAGGCTAGCAGGTACGACACTTTCCGCTTTTACTGAATTTTCGTTCAAAGAAGTCTATTCTTAGCACAAATTGGGTCGTCCCCAATTATACTATATAAACTGAATGGGCTAAACTGGGACGATATTTAACGCAAATTCATTAACCCATTTATGCCTAGCGTCTATAAAAAAAGGCCTTGGCAAACAGCGAAGACCCAGATGAGACGCCGCATGATGCGGCGTCTCATCAGGGTCTGCGCTGTTTGCTTAAAGGAATTTCTGTAAGAAATATTCTTAACATAGAAATAAATATACTAGACATCCCTAATTTTGGAAATAAATTGATCTTATTTAGAAGGATGGGAAAGTCTACTAGGCATAAATGGGTAAACGCAAATGAATTAAGCCCACTTTTTTCAGAACGCTCCACTGATGTACTCGATCACCCACAATCGGGTGGCCGCTCAATCGGATTTGACTGTATACAATACGACAGGACCACGCTCAATTACTCCGCGATAACCGTTTTACTTTTGGTCCATTTAAACATAACTAGAAAACTGAGCGATTCATATTCAATACACTTCACAAAAACATAACGGGGTACTTTATCTGAATAAAGTTGATCGTATTGTATACTTTGTTCAGGCATTCGTGCGAAAAAGGAGCATAATTAGTGTTAATGCCATGAAACAGCAACAAAAATGAAAGCATGGAACGTGATTTAACTAACAGGTGAAGGACGAATTTTAAATTATCGAGCGAGGATACATCGGATATAAGTACTCATTTAGAACTCGGTACACTCAGGCTACTAACATAGGCCACATATGACGATACTATTGGGTAAGTAAATACTTTTGTTCATATTTACTTATGTTGCAAAAAGCTTTATAGGACGAATAGTAAGTCAATCTTAAGTCATCTATATGTTGGTTAATATGCTGCCATTAGATGAATGCGAAGATTCTTGCTGAAAATAACAGTTTATGATGCAATAACTTATTCATAGCTGCCACGCACGTACTATTATTATATTGAATATTATATTAGAGAAAATATAATTAAATACTAAATTGTTTATAATTAAATACAAAAATTATATAATTATAATATAATTGTGTAAATAAATGAATAACACATTAAATATAATTATATATAATATTGCATAGAACTATATGGAATATTATATATAATGGCATTAATTTTCCTCAAATTGTTCCTAATGCGACCAGTTGATACATACTTTGTGGTCGTCAATTTTTATGTTCAATTTGTTGTTACATAAAACTGTCAATATTATAATCTATTCAACAACCATATTTATGACAGGCATAGTATTATTAACCAATTAAATATTCATACACGGTTTTAACTAGACGTTCATTTTAAAAAGCTGTGTCGTTGCTGTTGTTTTTTGCATAATATGCTATTCTTTTATTAGAAACGTATTATATATTCCTGCTGTAAAACTGAATGCTGTCAAAACAGATAATTCATTTCGTATTATTTACATGTACATTTCCTTTACATTTGATATTGGGTTACGCCTAACTAATACATTATAAAAAGTCACGAAATTTATTTGCCGAATTATTTATGACCTTCGTGTCTGCTTAGTTATGTCAATTTTCTATAATTTATATAATTGATCTTCTTTTATATGTTTATTTTTCGATGTATCCCAAAAAAAAAAAACAATTCCAATATCAAAAAAATGCGTTCTTTTTAGAAGTAAGATATTTCATTACAATCATAAATGAATCACTTTAAATTATCGTTATGGCATTTCAATAAAAGGATACAAAGGACGATCAAGAAATGTTCGACCCAGATGAACCAAAAATATATTTAAGAAACCTGATATTTAGTATATAAAAGTGCATGCAATAATATGCAATGCGCGCATATAAGACAGCTGTGTAGAGCTTTTGTTACGGATAAGGATAGAATATTTTCAAATGTATTGATGAAACTCCACCTCAGTCATGACCGATATACTGAGTGAAAGCTTAAATACCTTTCTTAAACTTATATTAACGTGCAGCTGCGCATACATTATCCTTGTAGTTATTATGTTAATTTTCCTTAAAAAACATACTATTACGATCTTTATAACTAGTATATTGAATGTATAAAACCTGATTTACAGATGATTTGGTTATTATTGCAGTTCAATTCTTCTGCTAATATATTTATAGCACAATATGTAGGCAAAGAAAAAGTTAAGAATGTACTTCCTACCAATCTGACATACAGCGTCTCGTCGCATTATAAGGGTGCAGAATCAACGGGGTTTTCAGGAGTTTTCAGGGGTTTTCAGGTTGGACATAATGTAAACACACCGTTAAGAACTTAGTTTTTATTTAAATATCTCAAGTTATTGAAATGCATTTGCAAAACTCATAAGTGCATAAAAGACAGGGATTTTTTGCAGTTTGTGCCGATATCTTTAGGTATAAGAATAAATCATTGAATACGTCTGAAATCGGTGAACAGTTCACGTTTCGTAAAGCATAACCTTGCACTACACATGCATATTAAATAAAGAAATTCTGATGTACATGTATTTCACTTTACCATAAGCAGCATAAAAATCGATCGTTTATGCACTAATTGAAATTCTTAAGATTTTTTTTATGGATATTTGAAAACAAAGCACCACTTACCGGCGTTTTTGCATCCATTAACGTTTAATTGGGAACCCCACAAAGTCACGTGATCCTGCACCCGATTATGACAACCGATCGGTCAGCCCGAGAACGTTGAGCGGACCGAAACCGATGGAAGCCAAAGAGCCGAAGTAGTCCGTGCGATTGCTTTACATAAGCCGAATATTTAGTGTACATGTACTTTCGTGAACAGAGTATGGAATAAAACAAGCATTAAATATAAAGCTTTTGTCATTTCATTATTTCGCGCTAAATATTCAAACTGCATGTTAAAAAAAAACAAATAGATTTACTATTTTAGAACTGCGGTTGCAAAACACCAAATAGAACTGAGCGTATACCCTATTTGAAGGTGATGGGAAACGCTACGCGGTAATTTTCTCAATCTCTCACTTAGTATCAACTTAAATATCGACCAATTGTAAGTTTTTTGTATGCAACAATATGTGGTCAACAATGGCACATATTTACGATTAAAGATAATATACAGTTAAACGATTTTTCTGTTTGTAGAATTTGCCTGTTTCCGTACTGTTACAGATCTACATGACGTTCAGCGTCGCATACGTAGGCTTCATTGGAAATGTATTTTAACATGAAATATAAGTCTGTTTGTGATTGGTGTGGTCATCAATATATTTGAAAACACAATTGTGCCAGCCAGTTCCCCCATGGTAAATAATGAAATTAGAATAGAATATATCCCGTGGGTTCATGTCAACACGCTAAAACATCATTCGTTGGTGTGCGCTTAAGAACTACAGTTGCAGTATTTTATTCGCACTCATTTTATTAGCTCGGCTGTTATCGGAGAAAAGCCGAGGTATTGTCATAGCCAGCTCGTCGTCCGCCGTCCAGCGTCTGCCGTCCGCCGTCCGAGTCGAGCTAAAACCTTAACATTGGCTCTAAAATCAAAGTGCTTCCACCTACAACTTTGAAACTTCATATGTAGCTGCACCTTGATGAGTTCTACACGCCACATCCATTATTGGATCACTAGGTCAAAGGTCAATGTCACTGTGACCTCTAATATAAAACTTCAACATAGGCTCGAAAATCAAAGTGCTTCAACCTACAACTTTGAAACTTCATATGTAGCTGCACCTTGATGAGTTCTACACGCCACACCCATTTTTGGGTCACTAGGTCGAAGGTCAAGTTCACTGTGACCTCTAATATAAAACTTTAACATAGGCTCTAAAATCAAAGTGCTTCCACCTACAACTTTGAAACTTCATATGTAGATGCACCTTGATTAGTTCTACACGCCACACCCATTTTTGGGTCACTAAGTCAAAGGTCAAGGTCACTGTTCTTCTCGCCACTTACATTTCTTCCTTTTCTTCTGGCAAGCTTTCATTTATTCAAAATGCTATGCGGTGCTCTTGTTTTATTTGTAAGCATGGATGACAAACGTTAAAATTAAATGAGTTGAACAACAAAGACAATTGATTAGTTGTGTGGATAATTCTCGAACGAGCATAATCCGTTGACCATAATTTCATAAATCATATCAATCGCCAAATACCTATATTTGTTTTTGTCTATTGACCTTTATGGAATCCCTATTGAAATCTTAAATAAGTTGTTATTTATCGCTGAGGCGTTATTTGTCTTGTATAACCTAAAACAGAGTGCAGTTTTGTAATGAATTAGGCCATTCGTACGTTAGCTAGATCAAGTTGTGGCCCCAGTTATCATTCAATCAATAGGTTGCGTACTATTTTGTACTAAATAAATCATGAGTTCTTTTAATCGATCGTTCAATTGTTCAAACGCAATGCCGATATCACATCTCAGCTATCCGGGTACGATACGATAGCATGAATAATTCTATAATCTCGTAGACTGCCATTGTGATAAAAGATAAATAAGGGTATACGATTACTATCCCTTACCGTATGATTTCCCATTATGAAAATTATATAAAACAAGATGTGTTTGTGAAACACTATGTCCCCCCATTTATTTGACCTTTGACCTTGAAGGATGACCTTGACCGTTCTCCATTCAAAATGTGCAGCTCCATGAGATACAAGTTATGGCCAATGTTAAATTTTGACGCAAACAAACCAACAAACCAACAAACAGACAGGGCAAAAAAATATGTCCCGTATAGACTGGGGGGGGGGCATAAAACATAAATAAATAAAAAGCATAACCATGCCGGGCATGGTCTACGGAAGTATATCGACAATCAGTTAATGATATCATGTGTCACTATGCTGTTATGAAGGTCTGAATACAATATGAACACGTTTTGACAGATGTCAAAGCAATCGTTTGTGAAAATATCGATGCCTTCTCGATATAATAGTGTGTTGTCATCAATAATGGGCCTGGTCTTTTGTCATAAAATGATTTAAATATTATAAATGATAAAACTATCAATAATTACTGCTCACCTTGAAAACGACACTACATTTACTGTATGTCATTTTATTATACTAACTGTGCGTTAACAACAAACATTTATACATGTACTGTAGCGTGGTGTTTGAGTAATTTTATACTCTAGCGGAATACTGGATTGCTGCATCGGTCATTATCTTAGTTTATTATTATATAATTTGGAATAAAATGTGTTTTAAAGTGTAACATTTGAATTAAAATAAAAACACGCGGTTTACAAACAAGTTAATAAATCATCATATGATGAAATCTATGAAATAGATTGCAATAAAGTCTCAAAAACAGAAAACTCCAGATCAGCTATCGTAATGCGCTTCTTCTAATAAATTATTATGAATTAATTGTAGTTTTTTATTGACTTTTATGTATATATGTTTATTATAAGAAAATTAATATCAACCCAAAAAATCACAGCATGCATTAGCTATAGAGCACACCGGGTGATTTCATGTCCAAAAAGATATTTCATCTTCAGTCCAAAAAACGTTTTATCATAGCCTAAATAGACGTTTATGGTCAGTCCAAAAATACGTTTCATCATCAGTCCTAAAAGATGTTTTATCTACAATCAAAAAAATCACATTTTATCATCAGTCTAAACGACGTCTCATCTACGTCCAATAGACGTTTCGTCGTCAGTCCAAAACAAAAAAGACGTTAACACCATTCCCCCCCCCAAAAAAAAACAAAAACAAAAAACGTTTCATCTGAAGTCCGAAAAGACGTTTAATGTACAGTCCAAAAAGACGTTTAATGTACAGTCCAAAAAGACATTTAATGTACAATCCAAAAAGACGTTTAATGTACAGTCCGAAAAGACGTTTAATGTACAGTCCAAAAAGACGTTTAATGTACAATCCAAAAAGACGTTTAATGTACAGTCCGAAAAGACGTTTAATGTACAGTCCAAAAAGACGTTTAATCTACGTCCAAAAGACTACTTATCTACAGTCCAAAAATACGTTTCATCTAATGTCCAAAAAAGACGTTTCATCTAGAGTACAAAAAGACGCTTCATCTAGAGTACAAAAAGACGTTTCATCTAGAGTACAAAAAGACGTTTCATCTAGAGTACAAAAAGACGTTTCATCTATAGTCCAAAATACGTTTCATCTACGGTCTAAAAAGACGTTTCATCTGCGGATCAAAAATACGTTTTATCTAGAGTCATAAAAGATGTTTAATCTACAAACCAAAAGAGACGTGTCATCATCAGCCCAAAAAGTCGTGTCATCATCAGTCCAAAAAGCATTTCTTGAAAAGGAATAAACGGAGATTCATTTCAAACTAGCCCAGCATCCATACTGTTTCCATAAGTTTTACTGCGATGTAACTTATTTTTATTGCATGTCATTTGCCTGCGTCAAAAAAAAATAAAGACGATAAAACACATCAATTGAAGACTAGTTCGTCTCCGTTGTCCACCCCTGCCACACATTAGCTTGGGTGGTAATAATGTAAATATTTTGGTAAATGCGATGAGGTAGAAACATTTCCGGTAAATATCGTGGCAACTAGGTTACATTTCGGTATCTAACAACACATCCGCGACATAGCAGGCGATTATGCGAGAATGTGCATCACAAGACGAACGGTTTCATGTATGACCTCATCCATTTTCACTCTCATATGAACAACAAATATCTTTTTATTAAAGTTATTATATTAGCAAGTGATACTGTGACGTCATTAGAGCTATAAAGAACGTTTACGATAAAACGAACGGATTATGTAATTTAAACAAATTTTGAAAAGCAGCAGCAGTAAAAAGTTTCAAATAACTCTAACAAACCAATTTGTTTACAAATAACGTGTATATTAAATGTTTAGCAACAACGTCACATAAATAACTGGCTCTAACAATTAACGGCCGTTACCTTAACTCTTTCAGTGCTGGAACCGAATTTTGAAGGCCTTTGCAAACAGTGCAAAACGTGGCGTCTCATCAGGATCCAAACTGTTTGCTATTCAGAGAGTATTTTTTGAAAACAAATCGAAGAAAATGCTTATTATAGAAATTCAGCAGACAACATTTTAGCAGACGACAAATTTCCCAGCATGCAAAGGGTTAAAATGTTTTGAGCAATCTGGCGCTAATTCGAACTAAACCTGTTTATTTTAGCTCTACTGAAAAGAAGGCCAACGGCTTATTTGAAACGCTGTCTAGTTCGTTTCCTGAAACTAGTACCAGTACTTGGTGTCTGTGAGAGAGATCTAAAGAACGCTCCCACGGTGGGGATCGAACCCATGACCCCTCGGACGCTAGGCGGCCAACATATCCACTACGCCACCGAACATTATTAGAGCATATCATATTTTATATAAGCAATCCACGTACTGTCACAAAATGTATCGAGAACAACATTAACACGCCAAATTAGTCAATAGTTTTGCGTGTGCAACGATGTTTAATTTTATCAATTCCGAATGATGATAACTTATAAACGAACCAAAAATCAATATAATTATATGTCTTATCGTTATCATCTGTCCTCGTGTACGTTGTTCTTTTTTTGTCTGTGACAAAAAGTTGGAAAATTGTCAATTCGACAATAATGTGAATAATTCCCTTAAATTAGCAAAAACTAGATCGCTGCTGGATAATTATATGATCGTTATTTTGTTAGTTTGTTAATTCTCCTCGTTTAAGTTTAAGGATTAATTTATGTCGTGCCGAGGTTTTAATCTCCTTTACTTATGGCTTTTGGTCGACCCAACCTCACAGAACAATAAAACATATCTGAGATCTTTAACAGGTCGATAAACATTTAAGTATTTATTGAATGAACAATATAACAACTCATGATTGAAATGGTGTAACCCTTGTTAAAGCGTGTACTGTTCATGTATAGTTACGTTTTAGTGCATAAATACATGTACCATTTTTGAAAGGTTTTCTTGAAGATTATGTACCTTCCTATTTTTGATTTGCGACACGTTTTTAAGCGTCACAGTTTCTTCTTAAAGTGACGCGCGCTCCGGGAAAACGGGGCTTAATGAATGTAATGAAAGTAAAGTGTCTCCCAGATTATATTGTGCAGTTCGAATAAGGGCGACACTATTAACCTAGATAAGAAGGGTGTGTAGAGGAGACATCCTTTAAACGAACAAGCTCCGTTCTAACGCTGCGTTGTACCTATAGCATCTTCCGTGCGCACAGACAGCAAAATCATCGTTATTTTTCTAACACGTGGACTCTTCATTTCGCATGTCACTGGCTTGTTACTCGCTTTTGGTGAAAGAAGTTGTCGAGTTAGACATTTAAAATAGCGTACATGTCCGACAATGACTCGACCCATTTCGCTTATTGAACTATTCACTGGATCGAATAAACGCCCTTATGCAGTTTGAAGTGGTAAGAGTCCATAGTGTCGCAGTGAGATTATACATAGATTTATACAGATTGTATACGGCGGTCAGTTAGTCATGATTGTAAAGGTCAAGGACGTGACAGATAGAACAAATATCATCATACCAATCTTTGTAGAGTGAACGTGAGAAACCGGGGCTCGGATCTTATTTGGCGCTCTGACGGCTGACCAATGTGGCATTATACCTGTACTGTTATGGCAACTTCAATCTTGCGAAGCATACTTGTTTCATGAATGTTTCGTACATAGGGCCTTTAAATATTTGTTGTAAGATTATTTAACGGTGCTCTTAAAATGTTTGCTATTCTCGACGACCCGATCCCGCCACACAGAAAATTGCTCAGATTTAATACACCATGCACTGGACACTTAGATGGAGGGTGGCAAATCGTGATGGTGGCGATGCTTTTTGAAGTTCGAACAATAATATAATTTTTGAAAATATAGTACCGTAGAATGCGTTATAACTTCTTTTGGATGATAAAAAACATAGCGATGTAGTTGCAACGCTTAATTTGCAACTATGTTTGGCTGATAAATATTGCTTGAATTTCAAAGCGTTAAAAACTTATCGGAATCTAGATAACATTCCGGTAATTTGCCATACCAATTTTATCTCGTCGAATGCAACGGCATCGGATAATATTAATAAATATACCGCACGAATATGTACTTAACATTCCAGTTCCTACGTAGTTGTAGTAGTAGTTGTTATTGTTGTTTCTGCTGCCTGTGTTGCTGTTATTTCTTGCTTGCAAAATTTCGATTGTTATCACGAGCTACCTTTATCAGCCTTTCGTTGTTCAAAGTCTTTATCGTTAATCTATTAAAGTCTTTGAAAAGAAGTTTATGATAAAAACTTAATTACTTCAACATAATTTGTATTTGCGATATTACATAATTATATAAGTATTTGTCGTTAAGGTTAAGAGGTTATTTTTGATAGAGCCAAGTTTTAATCTTCTTAGAGGGTTAAATCCACCACACCCCGCCACACAATGCCGTAGATGAAATATTTGACAAGTCTATAAACATGTAATTATCGACGGAATGAATAATGCTGTCGATATAATAACATTTTGTTACTGCGTTGCTATTCATTTTAAAACAGGATAAATGCGTGTTCATTACGTTATACTTCATAAATCTGCGTGCCTTTCTGAACGACATTATTGACAATTATGTATGTTCTTTTTTTATCTTATTAATTTGACAGCTTCTGAAATATTCAGCCCAAAAAGTCGTGTCATCATCAGTCCAAAAAGCATTTCTTCGAAAGGAATAAACGGAGATTCATTTCAAACTAGCCCAGCATCCATACTGTTTCCATAAGTTTTACTGCGATGTAACTTATTTTTATTGCATGTCATTTGCCTGCGTCAAAAACAAATAAAGACGATAAAACACATCAATTGAAGACTAGTTCGTCTCCGTTGTCCACCCCTGCCACACATTAGCTTGGGTGGTAATAATGTAAATATTTTGGTAAATGCGATGAGGTAGAAACATTTCCGGTAAATATCGTGGCAACTAGGTTACATTTCGGTATCTAACAACACATCCGCGACATAGCAGGCGATTATGCGAGAATGTGCATCACAAGACGAACGGTTTTATGTATGACCTCATCCATTTTCACTCTCATATAAACAACAAATATCTTTTTATTAAAGTTATTATATTTGCAAGTGATACTGTGACGTCATTAGAGCTATAAAGAACGTTTACGATAAAACGAACGGATTATGTAATTTAAACAAATTTTGAAAAGCAGCAGCAGTAAAAAGTTTCAAATAACTCTAACAAACCAATTTGTTTACAAATAACGTGTATATTAAATGTTTAGCAACAACGTCACATAAATAACTGGCTCTAACAATTAACGGCCGTTACCTTAACTCTTTCAGTGCTGGAACCGAATTTTGAAGGCCTTTGCAAACAGTGCAAAACGTGGCGTCTCATCAGGATCCAAACTGTTTGCTATTCAGAGAGTATTTTTTGAAAACAAATCGAAGAAAATGCTTATTATAGAAATTCAGCAGACAACATTTTAGCAGACGACAAATTTCCCAGCATGCAAAGGGTTAAAATGTTTTGAGCAATCTGGCGCTAATTCGAACTAAACCTGTTTATTTTAGCTCTACTGAAAAGAAGGCCAACGGCTTATTTGAAACGCTGTCTAGTTCGTTTCCTGAAACTAGTACCAGTACTTGGTGTCTGTGAGAGAGATCTAAAGAACGCTCCCACGGTGGGGATCGAACCCATGACCCCTCGGACGCTAGGCGGCCAACATATCCACTACGCCACCGAACATTATTAGAGCATATCATATTTTATATAAGCAATCCACGTACTGTCACAAAATGTATCGAGAACAACATTAACACGCCAAATTAGTCAATAGTTTTGCGTGTGCAACGATGTTTAATTTTATCAATTCCGAATGATGATAACTTATAAACGAACCAAAAATCAATATAATTATATGTCTTATCGTTATCATCTGTCCTCGTGTACGTTGTTCTTTTTTTGTCTGTGACAAAAAGTTGGAAAATTGTCAATTCGACAATAATGTGAATAATTCCCTTAAATTAGCAAAAACTAGATCGCTGCTGGATAATTATATGATCGTTATTTTGTTAGTTTGTTAATTCTCCTCGTTTAAGTTTAAGGATTAATTTATGTCGTGCCGAGGTTTTAATCTCCTTTACTTATGGCTTTTGGTCGACCCAACCTCACAGAACAATAAAACATATCTGAGATCTTTAACAGGTCGATAAACATTTAAGTATTTATTGAATGAACAATATAACAACTCATGATTGAAATGGTGTAACCCTTGTTAAAGCGTGTACTGTTCATGTATAGTTACGTTTTAGTGCATAAATACATGTACCATTTTTGAAAGGTTTTCTTGAAGATTATGTACCTTCCTATTTTTGATTTGCGACACGTTTTTAAGCGTCACAGTTTCTTCTTAAAGTGACGCGCGCTCCGGGAAAACGGGGCTTAATGAATGTAATGAAAGTAAAGTGTCTCCCAGATTATATTGTGCAGTTCGAATAAGGGCGACACTATTAACCTAGATAAGAAGGGTGTGTAGAGGAGACATCCTTTAAACGAACAAGCTCCGTTCTAACGCTGCGTTGTACCTATAGCATCTTCCGTGCGCACAGACAGCAAAATCATCGTTATTTTTCTAACACGTGGACTCTTCATTTCGCATGTCACTGGCTTGTTACTCGCTTTTGGTGAAAGAAGTTGTCGAGTTAGACATTTAAAATAGCGTACATGTCCGACAATGACTCGACCCATTTCGCTTATTGAACTATTCACTGGGTCGAATAAACGCCCTTATGCAGTTTGAAGTGGTAAGAGTCCATAGTGTCGCAGTGAGATTATACATAGATTTATACAGATTGTATACGGCGGTCAGTTAGTCATGATTGTAAAGGTCAAGGACGTGACAGATAGAACAAATATCATCATACCAATCTTTGTAGAGTGAACGTGAGAAACCGGGGCTCGGATCTTATTTGGCGCTCTGACGGCTGACCAATGTGGCATTATACCTGTACTGTTATGGCAACTTCAATCTTGCGAAGCATACTTGTTTCATGAATGTTTCGTACATAGGGCCTTTAAATATTTGTTGTAAGATTATTTAACGGTGCTCTTAAAATGTTTGCTATTCTCGACGACCCGATCCCGCCACACAGAAAATTGCTCAGATTTAATACACCATGCACTGGACACTTAGATGGAGGGTGGCAAATCGTGATGGTGGCGATGCTTTTTGAAGTTCGAACAATAATATAATTTTTGAAAATATAGTACCGTAGAATGCGTTATAACTTCTTTTGGATGATAAAAAACATAGCGATGTAGTTGCAACGCTTAATTTGCAACTATGTTTGGCTGATAAATATTGCTTGAATTTCAAAGCGTTAAAAACTTATCGGAATCTAGATAACATTCCGGTAATTTGCCATACCAATTTTATCTCGTCGAATGCAACGGCATCGGATAATATTAATAAATATACCGCACGAATATGTACTTAACATTCCAGTTCCTACGTAGTTGTAGTAGTAGTTGTTATTGTTGTTTCTGCTGCCTGTGTTGCTGTTATTTCTTGCTTGCAAAATTTCGATTGTTATCACGAGCTACCTTTATCAGCCTTTCGTTGTTCAAAGTCTTTATCGTTAATCTATTAAAGTCTTTGAAAAGAAGTTTATGATAAAAACTTAATTACTTCAACATAATTTGTATTTGCGATATTACATAATTATATAAGTATTTGTCGTTAAGGTTAAGAGGTTATTTTTGATAGAGCCAAGTTTTAATCTTCTTAGAGGGTTAAATCCACCACACCCCGCCACACAATGCCGTAGATGAAATATTTGACAAGTCTATAAACATGTAATTATCGACGGAATGAATAATGCTGTCGATATAATAACATTTTGTTACTGCGTTGCTATTCATTTTAAAACAGGATAAATGCGTGTTCATTACGTTATACTTCATAAATCTGCGTGCCTTTCTGAACGACATTATTGACAATTATGTATGTTCTTTTTTTATCTTATTAATTTGACAGCTTCTGAAATATTGTTAACATTCACTTTGTGAAAACAGAGCGATCTTAGTTATTTTGGAGCGCTTCAAAAAGTCTCATCTCTATATCCGTTTTGCTCATATTGAATTGCAAACGCTGAGTCATTCGTATATATGGACATTTTCCCGATATGGAAACAATTTGAAAACCGCGGGAAAATCAGAAATGTTACATATACTAAAATGAAATAAATTTCTTTTAGGTATTTATGCCTCACAAATAACGTGACTATTAACTAAATAAACTATTAATATCTCCCATTTCGTTAAGGTGTTAATGAATGTACTTCTACAATTTACATATAAACGTTGAAGGCAAGATCCTTTTTTATTGTAATTCTAAAGACATGTGTATGTCTGAATTTAAGTTAAGCTAAGTTAACTTGGCATTTAAAAAAGACATCCGTATCATCAGTATGTTCATGAAAAATAAGACACGTGAAAGATACAAATGAATTCATTTACTCACAATCAACAACGACGCGTTTTGGCGCTTGCTTCTTCAAAACTGATATTCGTGGTTTAAACATCGCATGTAAAATTAAGAAGGGCACAGTTATCAAACCGGTCTTCGTTCACCGCTGGACTGTTCGCAATTAATCGACAGCAACGCTTGTGACAGATGTTGAAATTGAACTAACTGTGCCCATGACTTTATATAACGGCGATCCGTCGCTTGTGAAATACGCCGAGATTGGGCTTCGCACGCCTATTGCCTGTTGTGACCGCCGAATGCAGTTCTTGTTTCATACACCAAAATCCGAATGCGCACGCTCTGGTTTGGCGCGACTGGAGAAATACACGCTTGTCCAAAACGTTGAAACCTGCCTGAGAACTTTGGTCCCTGGTTTGTTGCAACCGTAAAACGCTTGTTATAGATCTGGCCTGTTGTCAACGAAAATGTATTCCTCGCTCCTCATTGACGCTGACGATGTGACCTGATAGCATTCCATTAAACCGGCAATGACTCGGCACTTTTCGCGCAGTTTTTACAGTTCATTCACATTTTCGCACTCGTTATCCATGTTTTAATCAGCATATTATATCGAGTGTCCGGCGGTCAGTGGGTGGTGATATGAATCGTTTGGTCGGACAGGTGACAAGAATAATATTATTATATTGAATGGATGAACGAATGAAAGCAGGACTTCGATCTTAGCCTGACTATGACTGACCTTCGCGGAATTTCATGGGCGCTGTTATACCGACCTAAACCTCATTAGACATACTAGTATGTGTGTATGATTTCTTAATGTGGCCTTGGTTATATGACGAGAATTAAAACTTATTCCCCGAGACTGGGCTATTGCGATGAGCTATTCCTCAAATCGCCTCAAACTGGGCTATGCGATGAGCTATTCCTCAAATCGCCTCAAACTGGGCTATTGCGATGAGCTATTCCTCAAATCGCCTCAACGACGCTTTGAGCGACGAAGGCTTAAACATTTAACAGACGATCCGTTATATTGTGGTGCTGTATATATGCAAACAATAAATGATTGCTATACTAAATATTCAATCGTGAGTGGCATTGAAAATTCGAGGTTAAGAGGCGCGGGTCGCTTAAGAGTGATAAGCTTATTGACGGATACATTGTAAAATAAAAATAAACAAGGGTTATGTGTGGCCTCTTTTTATAATCCGCGTTGTGGAGTGATAAGTATTTAACGACAGTTCACGTGAGACGGCTATCAAATCTCGTACACGGACAACTTTCGGCGAGCGTTGAAATCTGTCCACTGCCGCCTAAAGCGCGTGAGTCTGATTGTTCATTATAATAATAATAATAATAATAATAATAATAATAATTATTATTATTATTATTATTATTATTATTATTATTATTATTATTGTTATTATTAATTGTATTAATATTTTATGATTATTATTATTATCATTATTATTATTATTATTATTATTATTAGTAGTAGTAGTAGTAGTAGTAGTAGTAGTAGTAGTAGTAGTAGTAATAGTAGTAGTATTATTGTTTGTATTATAATTGTTGTTGTTGTTATTGTTGTTGTTGTTGTTGTTATTATTATTATTATTATTATTATTATTATTATTATATTATTATTATTATTATTATTATTATTATTATTATTCGTAGTAGGAGTAGTAGTAGTAGTAGTAGTAGTAGTAGTAGTAGTAGTAGTAGTAGTAGTAGTAGTAGTAGTAGTAGTAGTAGTGGTAGTAGTAGAAGTAGTAGTAGTAGAAGAAGTCGTAGTATGAGTATTAGTATTAGTATCATCATTATTAGTATTAGTATTAGTATCACTTTTAGTACATGTATTAGTATAAGTATTAGTACATGTATTAGTATTATCATAACATTTAACAATATTAAGCTATTGTTAAGCGAATATATCTTTCACAATAGGAATTGCAATATCAAATTTTATTCAATGTTGTATAACCTATTGAAAAAACATAACAGAGTTAAACCAATTTAGAGATAATTTCAAAGTCTAGTTGATCACAACTAAAAAGTTGCCCATTTAGATATTCGACTTCAATAAGAGTTTCGATTTATATCGGCCCCACGAATGTGAATTACGCGTGAATTAAAATTGCAACTTCTGTCCGGCTAGCGCACTAGTTTGTTGGTGCACGCTTCTCAGCATGCCGACCCGGGTTCGTATCCCTCGCGCATTTGAGTTTTGATGGTTGTTACCAAACCGGAAGTGATTGATGGCCTTAAGCCGGTAACTATTGTTTTCCCCACAGCGTTTGACCTTTCCATTGAAAATTCAAAAATTAAAAGCTTGCAGCAGCTATGATTTTATTCAAATTTATTCCCATCTTTAGTGACTCTCTAGTAAGTGACAATCACCCGAGAAGGTCTGAGATTATACGGCCTCACGAACCACATATTGTATGCATGGTTCAGATTTTTTTTTAATATAGTTCATATCCATACGGAAACATTGATAATTAAAAATGTTGTTGTTGGTGTTGTTTTTAAGCGTTAAGTTTTTGAATACATTTACATGTATATGGGATATTTATCCTTATTTTGTGTGTTTACTTTCTTGTATGCCCGCCTGAATCGGTGGTTCAGTCGATACTAGAAAGGAAACGATCAAGGAGATGAAAGTTCGATTACATTTGAGATCCTTTGCTTTCAATTGATGAAGTATCCTTGAACAGACCGGATTTGCCGAACAATAGACTTTAGTTGTACTTTACAAACAAGGGTTTTTGCAATGTATTTATTGATTATCCTATTAATCGCTGGTTTTATTTACCATCCAGATTTAAGAAGAATATATTCACGTGTTCTAATCAATATGGTCTAAGGTCTAAGTTTGCTCACTTGTTGAAAGTTCAAAGCGGTCACGTTTTGTTGCGTAAGTTATAATTCCTCATGTTTGTCCACGTCATTATTTAAACATGTTCTTTTAGAGATAGAAATGTGCTACAACACGTTTGGAAGCGGGCGGTGTTTCCGACGCATGTTAAGTTGTTGTTGTTTATATAAAACAATAAGGACAAATAATAAGGGCCAACCATGCATGTAAAAAAGCTAACTTAGCATTAAAATTACATAACATACAATGGTCAGATTAATCGCCGTAGCTCATATCTTAAAGGGGCCTTTTTACAGATTTTAGCAGGATTTGAATTTTGTCATAAAATCTTTTATATTGATAAATGTAAGCATTGGATCTAAAAGCTCAAGTAAAAAAAAAAGAATAAATTTAAAGAAAGAGTAATCCTCATCAGGGCTCGAACTACTGACCCCTTGAGTAAAAGTCTATCGCCTAGACCACTCGGCCATCCGTGCTCATACAATGAGTGATGTATTGTATACTTAATATAAGTAATCCTCGTAGTATCACAAATTTTAAACGCTTTACAATTTTCAGGTTTTAAAATCGTCAAAAGATGCATAGGGCATGGTAAATGTTCAGCATTACTGTTTCAGCTGTTTCCGCTCAAATATATGCGAAAATGTGCGAATCTGAAACACAGTTTTTTAATTTTGTCAATTTACTAAAAAGTGGAAAGGCCCCTTTAAGGGTTTACAGGCCACGAACAGAGCTGTTGAAAACGACTGACTTTGGCCAGTACATGGCTTTTTACATATGTCATTTTGATATCTTCAAATGGGAAAAACGTAAACTTTCTTTTGAGGAACAAAATATTGATTACAAGATATTGCATATCAGAACGCATGCGCTCACTGGAATACTAACAATTTGGTCGTAACCATACATGACCCAGTTCCCACGACTAAGTAACAAGTGGGAACGACGTAACAAGTTCGTGGGAGCGACATAACTAGCTCGTGGCAACGATTCAGTAAGATGTGGGAACAGCTTAGTGAGAACGCCCATGCCTAGCGTCTGGAAAAAAAAGGCCTTTGCAAACAGCGTAGACCCAGCTGAGACGCCGCATGATGCGGCGTCTCATCTGGGTCTGCGCTGTTTTCTTAAAGGAATTTCGGTAAGAAATATTCTGAATATCGAAATAAATATACTAGACATCCCTAATTTTGGAAATAAATTGATCCAATTTAGAAGGATTGGTGAGTCCACTAGGCATAACTGGGTTAATGGCGTGGACTTTATACATGTAATAAAAAGGAAACACTTGTGACCGAGATAACTAACTCATAGCATCAACACAATTTACCAATCTGAATACACGCAGTCTGAAAAGCTAATTAGGTGATTAAAATGTTTGTTTCTTTAAGTGTCATCCTCGCTATAAATGATTGTACAGCTTGACTTATGAGACGTTACTAGCTGCTCGATGGGCAGAACGTGTCCCGTGTAGGGCTCAAACCTCCCGCTCCGTAGGGGATCGCATTAACCACTTGGCCAAGCAGACGGTTTGAAAAGCATTTCAAAACGCGAATCTGTTCGAAATATGTCAGCTTCGTTTGTATCCGTCACTTGCGTTCAAACAACGTGTTTCGTAATAAGCTAACTCACCACTTTAAGCGAGATTATACGATTGTTTATATGTGTTAAATTGTAATATATTTATAAAATATTTTACAATAACACATAATAGGCAAGAAAAAAATACATTGGAGACGAATTTCATAAAATGCAGAAAAGACAAATTAGTGCCCCGAGCCGATTCCTACAATAACCGAAGTATTCGTCTTTTTAGTTAGTGTTCGTGTGTCGTATGAATAGATATTGTTGCTGGAATTTAAAATGAATCGTTAAATTAAATTGAGATTCACATCGTAAATTAGACTGTACAGACATTTTCGATTTCAGAATTAAATATCTGGCTTATTTCGCATTTTTTCTACACTGTTCTTCTTAACTTTTATTTTAATTTATATTGAAATATATGTTTAATACGTTTTTTACACATGTTATATAAATTAATAAATATTTGACAAAATCGTATAATCTCGCTTTAATGATCTAATTCAATCGACTTGTTATATCGTTACCGCGAGTTAGTTTACCTGTTTCCACGAGTAACGAAGTCGTGCCCATGAGTAAGCCTGGCCCCTACCACGGCGTCTCATCAGGGTCTGCGCTGTTTGCGTAAAGGAATTTCTGTAATATAGAAATACATATACTAGACATCCCTTATTTTAGAAATAAATTGATCCAATTTATGCCACTAGGCATAAATGGATCAGAGCTAGGCGTGGATTGTATTGCGCTCTACATTATGATTGTTTTGTTGTTGTTGTTGTTTTGGAAACTGTGAAATACAAATAATTTAATTTACGTTGAATCTATAATTAGTTCATGTCACTTAAAAACAACTAATAATATCACATATAACATCTGCATTTTTGTACATTTAAATAGTACATGTCAACTGGTTTCAACATTTTTTATCGTTGCTTATAGATTGGAACAATTACCAGCTTGAAAGATTTCGATCTACTATATTAAATTGTCTGCATTTCTTTTTATAGATTTTGTACGGTCAAATTGACATTTTAAAAAATAACGCTGTGTCATTAGGCCATTTTAATTTGATCACAAGTTTAGCGCCCTTGGGCTCGATTTTTTTCCAGACGCCTGTAAAACACAGACACACGTCAATTGTGTCAATATGAACTAAACAGCTTTGGAATACAATAAAATCTAGGAAAATAGAACACATTAACATAAAGACCCTTTATACCAACGTAAACGTTTGTTTGCCTTTTCTTACCAAGTTTATAGTTTCGAAAAAATATCTGAGACGTAAAAGTTTTGTATTGGCCTTAATACTTGTAAACGTGAGATTCTAATGCCAAACTATGCACGTTAATTGGCCGTCGTCGCCAATATTTGTAAAACATAACAAATGACCCGTGTAGTTTTCATATGATATTTTATGAAATGATTTAAAATCAGGTCATTAATTTAAATTAGCTCTCCGTAAAATAAGAATACGACTTTTCAATTTGTCCACACGGGTCAAGTGATCAAACGGGTGTCAAGGTCGTTTTTTTATAATGGCGATATGTCATATGAATTTAACACCAAGGGTTGTTCCAGTTTGTCTTAAAGGGGCCTTTTCACAGATTTTGGCATGTATTGAAGCTTGTCGTTAAATGCTTTATATTGATAAATTTAAACATTGGGCATAAAAATCTCCATTAAAAAAAAAACAATAATACAATTCAAAAAAGGAAAAAAAAATAACTGGGCTCGAACCACTGATCCCTGGAGTCCTGTAGTAAAAAGACTCCCGCTTAGACCACACGACCATCCGTGCTCATGCTATGAGCCGATGTATTTTTTACTTATATAAGCAATCCTCGTTGTTTCCCAAAATATAACGACAACAACAGAACTCTCCAAATTATTAAATCGTTTCGCGTTGCAACGCTTTATAATTTTCAGGTTTTCAAATCGTCAACAGATGCATATAATGAATATTTAAGAGCATGGTTAATGTTCAGTATTACTATTTCCTCACAAATATCATAACTTAAACGAAAATTTGCGAATCTGAAACAACATTATTTAATTTTGTCAATTTACCAAAACGTTAAAAGGCCCCTTTAATACGAAGCGAAGCCTTTTTCACTGATATTCGTAATTTAGAAAAATGTACTTTAATGGATTCAATAACAAAACTGTTATATTTAAAATAGTTGAGATTAAAACATAAAAAGATGAAAATAACAAACGTGGATGCCTTGTGTTTCGACACGGGACCATAGCGGCAAAATACCGACGTCGATTTGAAATTTTTAGCGAGGCATCATTTGCGGTGTCATTGAGTTTTATACAAAAAATCGGTAACCAGAAAAAAAGACGGCTGTTTGTGGAGAGCATGTGAACGGATCTGATATATGCATACGAACATATGCACATACGACGTATTGCGTACAATACCATGCTCCTTTGTCACATTCATGAATCGGTTGCGACCATGAGTCGTTCAAAATTAGTTTTGTATCCCCTAGGCAAACCGAACTAAATGTGTTTGCCCAAATAAACTTTTTGTTGGTATTCCAGATCGAGTAATATTTCTTTTTTTTTCAGAAAGTCACTTAAATAACAATGAAGTGTTTGATCAAGTTATCTTCATTCGACCTTATATCGGTAATTTAATTATATATCAACTAAAATTAACTGAAGAAAGCATGTAAAAAAGACGTCTGAAAGATTCTGCATTTCATTGCATGTTCTTATAAATTAATTATCATAACAAATGCAAAGGGATATAACAGTTTAGCTGACCCACCAACCCTGGTTATGATAGTACAAATAATGACTACTAGTATTTCTGTTTGTCTCTTCCAATCGTCTTCTGCTTGCTTGTCAGGTCAATCTGCATTACGTTTCAACGTTCTGAATTAATAAAACCAACTTTTGCCACAGGAAATGTAACTGCTTTTGTTAGACCTTATTGTTTCAACGGCATTTCTTTATTTTCGTCGCACGGACCTCAACTTCTGGCGCGGGGCAAGCACTGAAAAGTTTGTTCATACTTATTGAGTTTTTCATCTGCATTAATAATAAACAACAGTTTTTAGTTAATTTGCGAATGAATAAAATTATATCATGGCATAAACCCGAATGGTACAATATGTATTCACATCTGGTTGCAATTAAGCTGAGTGGCATTTAGTAAATGCGTACATACGTGATTTGCTCATAACTGAATATGGCAACAGACGCATCTAGTGTATAACGAAAAAAATCAAGTTATTAAAAAAGCCGAACTTCTGAAAACGGAACATTTACTTTAGCTGGCCATTTTACAATTTCTACCCACGATTGTAACCTATTTTTATAAACACTTAATAACGCGAAAGTGTTGCGAATCGCCTGTGCAGGAATTGTGATTTACCGTGAAAATCTTATCACTGAACGATTTTAAACGATTTTTTAAAGCGTCATCTTTACTTTGTACCTACGGTTAAGTGAGTTTTTCAAAAATCAAACCACTACCGGAGTAAGGTTATTACGTGATTGTCATCACGTGTTTTCATATAAAATACAATATACAAATGTTGACAGCATCTAAAAAATATGTATTCCGTATTACATAAATCGAATTCGTGAAAACAAAACTAGTTCATACAAAAACCACTGGGTAAAGTTTGCGATAGAGGTCTAGTCGATTGAGGGGAATGGATTTGGTAGAAAAGCTAGAAAATACACTAATCAAAATTTGCTAAGGATCACTTTTTACTTTTACATTATCTTCAATTTTGTATAACGTTAATTTTAAATTGTTATTTTGCAGGTTTTGGTATTAGAATGTGTGTTTCATTTTATTTTGATGTATTGATTTATCATTGATGCGTGACGCTGGCTGAAATTAGAATAATTGCGAACACGAAATAATTTTGATTCGAAAGTTGCTTACTCGGCCATGTCCCGTTATTAATCCCCATCAAGCATGACAGTTATAAAACACGTCCTTAATCAAGACTGATGGTACGTGACGGTAGAATAGTTAAATCACCTCGATGACACGGCAAAATACCCTATAACAGTATCGGTAACTTTTGGTCGCATAAACAATTACCATAATGGGTTATTTAAAACGTGTTATCGTGTAAGGTGACACAGCAATAACTAACATCGTGTACATGTGACACATACATTATACTGTGAGTCGATATAACACCGAATGTGGATCACATATTTGTTGTTATTGTTGTTTTACCGGGAAGTTATTTGTTAAGAAACACAGGAGTATGTCAAACAAATGATATTATTTTTGATCATACATCGGTACAACGACACATTTCAAAGTAAGTGCTTTTTGCCTTTATAAATATATGGACATCATAATATTCATATCGTTTACTGTAAATGTAAACAATAAATTATTACATGAAATTGAATAATTACTTAACTTTTCGTGCACTGTAACTAAGATGTTGCCATCGATACGCGCTGTCGTTTGTATTGCAGATATATGTGTAGATGTCCGAGTTTGCCGTTAAAGAGACAAGTTCCCAATTTTCTGTTTAATTTTGAACGATGGCACTGCATGCGTCAACTTATTGTAACGAAATAGATCGACAGACGCAAGCAAGGGAGCTGTAAGGCTCAATATCAAAACGCGATAAATATTATATTAAATATGGTTCCTTAAGTAGTTCAAACCGGTAACCGCCCCAACCTCTTGAGCAAAATTTGATTACCGGTAATCATTATTCGTATTTATTATCCCCTGCCATAGGCAGAGGGATATAGAATTGGCGTACGTACGTCCGTCCGTCCGTACGTACGTACGTATGTCAATCCGTCCGTTCGTCCGTCTTCCTGTCAAAAACAAAATGTTTTGGATATCAATTCAAAGAATTCGTTTGTGTAAATACATATCGTCTTTAAAAAAGTAACAGCATTGTTTTACATGTGGTCAGAAATTCAGCTGTTGAGAGACATAATTATACCAAAACTAGACCCGTTACATCATTCCAAACGTTACAAACACTCTCGAATTTTCTCATCTGTTTGTTAAACTTCTGGAAAATCAGCCAATAAATTTGAAAAAAAAAATCAATTTGTCGAAAATGACTCTTTACAAAACATGACGCAAGGGTAACAAGTTCACTGCATGTTTCCTGTTGACGCGATACATAGAGGTTATTTTAAAGCAACATTGACCTATCTACATTATTTATAGAAATTAGATATCAAGTTTGTTAAAATGACAAAAGCATTAAATTCGTATAAGGACCAATCCATGTCAACGGGTGTGATGACGCGCGGTACGGAAACGTTACTTAATATTTACTTTAGATTTATAGTGTATTTTTACAGACGCGTAGTTTTTAAAATACTGTACTATTGTTCAATGAAAAATAAAATGGTTGAACGAAAAACAACAACTGAAAAATCCCCAAACGGAGTTTGAAACTGCCCAAAATGATATGTGTTTAATTGAATTTGTGGGATTTGCGTGTTTTGTTAGTAGAAGATGATCAGAGAGTTATATATTAGTAGTTAACCGTGTGTTGTATAAAAGTGGTGCGTGTATTTACACGTATTTGTTTTAAACAAATACTGTTATATGTTTATTATAAAAAGATGCATCATTATTAATGACCTTATCATCAAACTGTTTATTGTGAGAATTTAATGATTTTATATGACATTCTTCAAGAACAATAACACATGTGTCAAATAAGAAGAATTATTTACGGTGAATCAAAATGTAAATTATTATATGTGCGCAAGTCTGATTAATATTAACATTTCAAAAACTTTTTGAAAATGAGAAAAATATGTTTGGGAACATATTGAATTCAATAAAAAAAATTAAGACTCGAAATGTAAAGAGCGAAGGAACAATTTTCTGCATTTCTGTGTTGAGGAAAGTACACTTTATTTTCTACATGGCGACAGAATTCCAGTCCATGAATTATATTTTGAATTGACTTGCATCACTACCATGTCTGCTACTTACATCCGGGTTATAATCAACGGATACGTGTCCTTTAGTATTGTGTTGGTTTGTAGAAATCCATTGTGTTACAAGAGATCCGTTACCGTTGCTCTATTAACCCATGTCCAGATATCAAATTGAGCATCGCGTTACTTCAGTTTATCATGACTTTGGATCGCTATGACATTGACAACAAAGTTATACTTGATTCCCTTTTTACTAAAGGTATCGGTAACACAGTTATGTGTGTGTGAAAGATCAAGACGGGCATGGACCATTGTCGGAAGTTCTAATTCCCGTACCATAATGAACAATCAGTTTGTGAAGCCTTCTGGTTCGCGGATCAAAAGTCTCTATACCGCTCAAAATCAACGAAAATTTCGTTAAGTATTTCGTAAAATAAAGTTAACACCTTAACAATCAGTGTTTCTTATAGCAATAGCCGAAATTTCAACGCTAGATGTGGTATGATTACATAGATTTTTGTAGATACAAAATGCTCGTTTTTATTTATTTGTGGCCACAATTAATTTCCGCGAAAATATCTATTCATACGACACACGAACACCATATTAGTGTTCATGTGTCGTATGAATAGATATGCAAAACAATAATAAAAACGAGCATTTTGTATCTACAAACATATATTTTACCAGACCACATCTGGCGTTGAAACTTCGGCAATTGCCATAAGGAACACTGATTTTTAATTGGTAAAGTTTATTTTACGAACAATTGTACGAAATTTTCGTTGATTTTGAATAGTAATGTTATTTTAAGAGTCCCAATACAATGTGTCGGGTGTTTTTATTATTCAGTTAGAAAGTGCCGCCTTATTTACGAAGCACGTTGGTGAAAAACACGACCGAAGACAAATTAATGCTGAACGCTTGGATGCAAATTAAACGACACGTTCTAGTTGTCCATCACGTGCATCCGGGAATGGTTGATTCCGGTATTTGTTTTGGCGTGCGAACGTGATGGAACGGTTGACTGCGTTTTGCAGACTCACCCTTTGAACGCCGTTGATATGTGCGAGTGTCATGTTTCCGCTGCCGTTTGACTATTCTGTTAACCAACAAGCGTTGCGAATGTAATTGATTTAAATATTCATTTGATACGCTATCATATGATACGCTATACACATATATACACATTTTTTCTCAATTCATCATCGCTTTCTTGAGATTTGTGTCTGCTACTTTTTTTATCGATTAACATTAACGTGATACTGTTTGCAATGGCATGCATTTTAATTAACCCATTTATGCCTAGCGTCTAGAAAAAAGGCCTTTGCAAACAGCGTAGACCCAGATGAGACGCCGCATAATGCGGCGTCTCATCAGGTTCTGCGCTGTTTTCTTAAAGGAATTTCTGTAAGAAATATTCTAAATATAGAAATAAAAATACTAGACTTCCCTAATTTTAGAAATAAGAAGGATGGGAGAGTCCACTAGGCATAAATGGGTTAATAAACGCGGAAATGGTATCATGTGGGATACTATAATAAACTGAACTGTTCAACAGAAAGTATTTAGATACATTACGTTAATGGTAATAGAATAATGAAAATGTTCTTTATCTCGTTTATAATTTAAAATAATTTTAACAAAAAGAGCGCGTCAACTGTTACTGAATTGCAAGCGGCGTGCATTAAATCCGTCGCACAAAACGTGGGCTTACAGTAAACGTCGACGGACGCTTACGTCAGGTATTGAGAGTCGCTTCCGGCGGCTGGTATATTGAAAATATTAGATGTAAACGGTCTTTTCTAAGCCTTATATAAAGGAGTATTGGTCGACCACGTTAAGCCGTGATGAGCATGGTTTGTTAGTTTAGTGTGCCGGAAGCGTTTTTCCTCTTTCAGAAAAAGCGATTCTTTATAATTTAAATTACCACATCGAGGCACTTTCGCCTTTTTAAGCGAACGGATAGTGGTTGAATAACTTGTGTTTCGATCGGCGTTGTTTTTATTTTACTAAAAGTTCATGTTAGTATTTCCGGTGTTGTTTGTTAATATTGCGTCTTATTCTTTTAAGTACGATTAATCTATATCGAAGTAAATGAGTTAGGAATATTTCACTTCAATTATGCATGCGTGAATCTAATCCATATGGCGCTCTTATATAAGCTTTTGGCATGTATTTCAGTTAAGAATGCTTTTTTATTTTGGAAGAAATGTAACGAAATAAATTGCATGTGCTCGTTGGTCGGATTAGTCGAGACCAACAACTTGTTTAAGGTCGTAAACGGAATGATGCCAACTTTATACAAAATGGTCACGAAACTGATTGTAACTGCATGAACGCACGCCTTGTTGGGTGCTTATTGGCGATAGTTCTTTCGTTCTTGTGGAAGCATCGACATTTATGCCAATGACACAATTTCAACATTGGATAAGGAGCGTTTTCCGTTTGAGGTGGTTTCTTGAATGCCAGTAATGTTCAAAGTGAATTGGTGTGATTTGCGCGTGTTGTTGATGGAAAATGATTAGAGAGTAATATGTTCGTAGTTTACATTTTGTGTATAAACAATGTGCGTGGATTAACATACATTTGTTAAAAATACGTTAAAATTTTTGTTTTAAAGGGTTAATTATTGTTAATCACCTTTAAAAGGTGAACTTGATGATATTGTATTATATTCTAAGAGAACATAAATACTCGTTTCAAATGAAAATAATTATATCAGCGAATCGAATTGAAAATGGCTATATGCGTGTGATTCATATTTGAATGTCAAACACTTTTTTGAAAATGGAAAACATCATTGTTAAGAACTTAACCCATTTATGCCTTGCGTCTAGAAAATAGGCCTTGGCAAACAGCGTAGACCCAGATGAGACGCCGCATGATGCGGCGTCTCATCAGGGTCTGCGCTGTTTGCTTAAAGGAATTTCTGTAAAAATATTCTAAATATAAAAATAAATATACTAGACATCCCTAATTTTGGAAATAAATCGATCCAATTAAGAAGGATGGGAGAGTCCACTAGGCATAAATGGGTTAAATTATATGAACAATAGATTGACGAGCCCTTTGGTTTAAAAGAAGAAGAGCAAGGAAAATGTTCCATTTATTATAAAATGACAACTTATTTTATTAAGAGAATTTATTTTTATTACTAAGCGGATAATGTAAATACTTTTTTCATAACGAGAAGACAACTGACCAATACAAAATACCAGCATTCTTGTTTTGGACTTAAAAATGTTTAATTAAATATAATAAGCAGGATGATTTATATTCGCATAGAATAAAAACTACCAAACGAAACAAAATAGCTGGTCAAAACTGTTGTATTGCAGATGAACCTGCGACAGAGGAACGTAGGTACCGGAAATAGCGTAGACAACTCAGCAAACACGATGAGCGATCCAATATCCAACGGAAACAAGATAAAAGACGTCGGCATATTGCCGTACATTACACCAGAAACAGACCGACACACCATTTCGGAAAAGATCGGAAGCCATGGTATCCATGGTAACAAGTCGCCCTCCATTTCCTCTCTGGACAGCAACGCGCCCCTCGTTTCAGACGTCGATGACGAAGCGGATGTCGGCTGCTGTGAAAGCGAGAGTAACGCATGTTTGGCGGGAAAGTTTTTTATCTGCATCGCGTGCGGGATTGTGTTCGGCATCATGTTCGTGAAGAGTAGAGGTAGGTTTAAACAATATTACCTATTTATGCCTAGCGTCTAGAAAAAAAAGGCCTTGGCAAACAGCGTAGACCAAGATGAGACGCCGCATAGTGCGGCGTCTCATCAGGGTCTGCGATGTTTGCTTAAATGAATTTCTGTAAGAAATATTCTAAATATATAAATAAATATACTAGACATCCCTAATTTGGAAATAAATTGATCCAAATTGGAAGGATGGTAGAGTCCACTAGTCATAAATGGGCTAATTACGTCCATTTATGTGTATGTTCCCTCATGCTTACGTATTTTAATCGGACCCAATCGTCTGTACTTTGTCCACCCGTCCGTTTGCTCGTTCGACCAAGGTTAAAGTAAGACCAACATTTTGAATAACATGGATCACAGCTCCCATAAATCTTGAACATTTTACTACTGGTAATATGTGCGTTGAGCTAAAGTTGCCATAAGCTTTTGTAGAGCCGCCATTAAAACAACGAATGACTTAGGGAACATAAATTCATTTGCAGTTTTACGGCAAGTACAAGTGGAGAGTTGACCATGTTTATAATACATATACATGTATACACATGTACTTGTATCTGAAAAACATTCACAATCTGTAATTACACACTTACCCGGTTGTTAGATTCAATGTATTATGACTGTTATTGCATTCGTGTAAGTTAGCCTCATTACTTTAATGGCAGTCACTTCGAACGTTTCCAGATATTTTGCGCGAAACGCGTTTCGGTGAAATAAAAAAACTTTATAGCGGTTCCCATACGCGGAGATCTGGGTAAAAAGCCTTTGTTGTGTAAAGGTTAGAGCATAGGCTTACCGCTAGAGGTCCCGGGTTCAGATCATGCGACAGTCAAAATTTTGCTTTAAAGTTTTTTTCTTGCTTTTATGATTATTTGGACTAAACCAAATACCGAAGTGTTGTAAATAAATACATTAACTAAATTACGCACTTTTTAATATTGTCTGTCGGCATGGTCGAACGAATATATTCTCTTGAATCTATCTACATAGTTTAATGATATGGTAAGGTTTCGATGAGTCGGTGCGATGTTTGATTGCATTGGGTTCCGTAAGATGTTGTCCATAACCAGATTTTGCCTGCGCAGACTTATATTTATTAAAAAATGACGTACTTATCGATTTTCTTTTATTGGTTAATGATTGTTTTTATTTATGTTACATACAACTTTTATTACCTCGTGGAAAACTACGTGATTAAAGAATGAATCGCTGTTACATCCAAATATGTACAGTTTTGTTTCTTTGTCAATTATTTGACGCATTTGTTTGTTCGATTTTAAACTATGCTTCGAAAGTCTGGGGCTATACTAAATCTAAGGAGCTTGAAAGAATACATTTGAAATTTTGCAAACGATTATTAAAGGTTAGACTTAACACATGTAATGCATGTGTTTATGGTGAACTGGGCAGATATCCCATGTATAAACACAGATATGTCCCTATCATTAAATATTGGTTTAAGATATGTAGATCTGAAAATATCATTATTAAAACCATATATATTTTGGCCGTCTCAGATTATCATAAAGGCTGTCATAATTGGATATTTAATGTTAAAAAAATGTTTGATGATTATGGTTTAAGTTATGCATTTGATGATATAAATACTATTAATATTGAGATTAACTCATTTGTAGAGGAATTTAAACGCAGAGTATATGATAACTTTACACAGGACTGGTATAGAACGTTAAATAACAGTTCGATGTTAGATGTTTATCGAAATTTTAAAATCAATTTTGAATATGAGTCCTACTTAGACATTTTACCAAGAAGTATGAGATACTTTTTCACCAGATTAAAATTGTCAGCCCTGTCGGACCGTATTTGGTACAAAAACGAATATGTACAAGTTTGTACCATATTCGGCCGAATATGGTACAACTGTCTAATTGTACCATATACGTATCTGCAGTTTTGGGGTAAAATGCCTGACCGAATATGGTACAAACTTGTACCATATTCGGATGAAAAATGTACCACATTCGTTCCGAATATGATACACACTCATCATCGTAATCATCATCATCATCATCATCGTTATCTCATCATCATCACCATCATCATCATCATCGTTATCTCATCATCATCATCATCATCATCATCATCATCATCATCATCATCATCATCATCATCATCATCATCACATCAATTATCAACACCCCAATGATCATCATCGTTGTTATCTTTACCAACACCACCATCATCATCACCATCAAAACCAACATCATCATATCCATTATCATGATCGTAATGGTGATCACAAAAGTTTTTTTTGTGATGATAATGACAGCGATGTTTTCGGTCGATAATGAGGATGTTGTGATGATGATGACGACGATGAGAATATCATCATCATCATCATCGGCCAATAAACATCGCCATCATCATCATCACAAATATGTTGTTATCATCATCATCATTATCATCATCGTCGGCCGATAAACATCGCCGTCATCATCATCTAAAAACTTATCATCATCATTATAACCATCATCATCGTCCGATAAACATCGCTGTCATCATCATCCCAAAACGTTTGTTATCATCATCATCATCATCATTATCATCATCATCATCATCATCATCACCACAATCATCAAACCCCAATCATCATAACCACTGTCATCATCATCACCACCACCATCATCATCACAATTTTTTTACCATCATCATCATCACAAATGTTTTGTCATCATCATCATCACATATTCATTTTACATTTTGTATTTTATAATTTGTTTCATTCAAGAGATTCAACAAACTTGTACTTTTTTCATTTATTGGTATACTGACAGGATTTTTCAAAGTAATATTGAAGAACATAGAACAGCATTTACATTTTAATCCAACTGTAGCATTTTGACAAGACATAATATACATATATACATTCATTTTAGTAGCAGCCAAAATATCCCAAATGTGCTTCGTAAAAAGTTACCAGTAAATGAGCAAATGACAACAAATTTCCGGTAGAAGAACATAATCATCAATCACAAAAATAACATAACAGGTTTCCAAACACCGATATACATGTATATTTCACCTGTAATGTCTGTACATGACATCTATGATATCATACCAACCGATTCCACTAACACGCAAACGCAGCCATGCGTTTGCCCATTTTGGCCCCTTGATGATTTCTTTTATTGCCGAAATAAGACCGCTGTTTCTGCCCGCTCTTGTTAATAGGAAACGAACGCTAACAGGATTTCTGTTACTAGTATCTAGTCCAATATCCGGCCGAATGTAAATTCTAGGTGTTTGCAAACTCATTGACCTTATTAAATCTCTAAAGGGTTTGCCGACCTTCGCCAACACAAACTGGATTGACGGGTTTGATTGTATGCAGAACTTAAAAATTTCAACTTGAATGTGAAGTGGTAACATCAGAAATGGAAAAGTCGTTCGCTTCTGTGCCCTCCTATTGTTTATCATATCTTAAAGCTCTTTCAGGGCTGAACACACAGAGACGTCACCGTTGTCGCCAGAGTCACCGTTGTCGCCGGAGTCACCGTTGTCGCCAGACGCAGCGTTGTCGCCGGAGTCACCGTTGTCGCCGGAGTCACCGTTGTCGCTGGAGTCACCGTTGTCGCCGGAGTCACCGTTGTCGCAAGAGTCACCGTTGTCGCCAGACGCAGCGTTGTCGCCAGATGCAGTGTTGTCGCCAGACGCAGCGTTGTCGCCGGAGTCACCGTTGTCGCCAGACGCAGCGTTGTCGCCGGAGTCACCGTTGTCGCCGGAGTCACCGTTGTCGCTGGAGTCACCGTTGTCGCCGGAGTCACCGTTGTCGCAAGAGTCACCGTTGTTGCCAGACGCAGCGTTGTCGCCAGATGCAGTGTTGTCGCCAGACGCAGCGGTGTCGCCGGAGTCACCGTTGTCGCCAGAGTCACCGTTGTCGCCAGACGCAGCGTTGTCGCCTGACGCAGCGTTGTCGCCAGACGCAGCGCTGTCGCCAGAGTCACCGTTGTCATACGACTGTTCTAAGCGTGATATTATGTCCTTGTACACGCGTTGATTGATACGGATACTAACGTAATGCATGCCAAATCCTTCTGGGAAATACCCCAATGCAATTGTTCCAACATCACCATCGAACTTTCCATCTGCTGACACAATTGATGAGTGTTCTAGTCCTCGGGTAGAAACTACCAGGCACTGCAAATTATATTCTCTCATAAGTGCAATGAGCGTGAGGTTGTCGCCGTATGTCCCATTCTTAGACATATTCTTAACGTATTCATCAAATGTTTCATCATAGACAAAAGTTTCATAGAAATATCTGTTTTCTACAATGTGATGGACTGCTTCCTTACGTAAAGCATCTACGTCTTTGTATATACCAATTTTACCAAGTTGATGCGATATAGCAGCAAATTGACAATTTCCATCCGGATTTGGGTCCATGGCAATATTCACCCCATCCAACAACTGCAGATTTTCATGGTGTGTTAAAACATGATAGTACTTAGTTCTGTGATTTTGTTTCTCTGAGCGGTTCTGTTTTAATGAATGTTTTTTAATTTTTCGTTGTTTCTCTAACGCAACAGTTAGGCTAGTCATGTTTTCGACCCCAACCGATTTGCTTACGAATCCAAGTTCGGGTTTGTTCGGTACTTGAAATGACACGATATAAACACCATTTCGTTTTACTTTTTCTACCTTGCCTTCGATAACATATCTTTTGGTTGGCACCCTGGATTTTCGAAAGGGATAGCGAATTAATACTGTCTCTCCTACTTTGTACTTGCTTGGGGAAGTTGCGTTTTTCAACAGCGACCTGTAAGCCTTTTTATTTGCTCGCCGTATGGTTTTCTTTATTTCACGAGAACTATGACGTTCTTTGGTAAAAACATGACTTCTTCCGTAGTAGGCTTCAAAGGGCGTGAGACCCCCAAGAACTCGTTTGAAACTTGTGTTTATGGCATAGGCTAAATCTTGAAGCCCTTCGACCCAGTTAAATCCACGTTTACTTTTTGTTGCAAATAGAATCTTGGCCTTTATAACACTGTTTGACCTTTCACACTTGCCCTGTGATTGAGGATGATACGGCCTACTATTGATCATTTTGATGTTGTACTTGTTCAACAAAAGTTTTATACTAGGGCCTTTAAATTCCAGTCCGTTGTCACATTGGATGATGTCAGGGGCAAGGTTAACCATCAACACGTCCTCTAATACCTTTGCAACTTCACGCGAACTCTTCGTTTTCAGGGGTTTTGGCATAACGTACCTAGAATAAACGTCCACGACTTGTAGAATATAACTGTATGTGGACCCCTTGTAGCTAACACTTTGATTTTTCATGTTAATTATGTCAATCTGCCATCTTTTGCCTGGTTCCTCTTCTGTAATTGTCTTTGGCTTTGGCTTGTTTGTAAATCTCGGATACTTCTCATGGTAATACTTGCTATTGTACAGTATTTCAAGGATAGCTTGTTCCGAGAACCCCGTGTAATTTACTTTCAGTTTGTTGTAAATAACCCTTGCTCCACATCCTTTGTTTTCCATGAACATCTTCTCAACAAATCTAGGAAGATCTTCTTTCACAAGGACTTGCTTTCCGCCACACAATAAAGAACCCCGGTCACCAAGCTCGAAGTCCTTACGTTTTCTAATCATGGCCAAACAATTATTCTCTTCAGGTGTCCGTTTCTTCACAGGGACATCGAACGATCCGTTTAAACATCTGACAATAATGTCGTACTTCGACCTGGGCAAGCACCCTAATTGCTTCCTTTTTCTCCTAATTGCTTCCTTCATCTGAAATAATATAATAAGTTATTATACATTTATACTTCATTAGTTAATAGAGCTTGTATTGAACACCGCGTGTCGAAAACGAATGTCTCACGACATGAGCTGAGCTAAAATCACTCGTCTGATAGCTCCGCTAAAATTTACAATCCGAACTTCCGGGCAATATGCGCAATGAAAGTAGCAAGTACTTCATGTAAAGTTTCATTGAAATCCAACCGAATTCAAATTCAGGGGAAAAATAGCGGGCAAACTTATGGCGGTCAACGGACAAACGGTCTGTAGAAACCAATGCTACGTGGATGGAAGGGATATAAAGAAGGGGCCCTGGGGGCCTAGGTCGCTCACCAGAAGTCACGACTAGGCAGGGTTCGAAGGTCAAAGACCTATAAACTCCATAAAATTTAAAATGTTCAAATCTACAGATTACAGGAGCTCGATCTGATTTTGGTGGAAAATACACTTTCGAAAAAATGACTGTAGCTTAAATATTTTAGCAGTTTAGGAGTTACGCACCCGGAAGGAATGCCACGGACAATTGGATAGACGTACGGACAACTGCAAATGCACTCTGAGGGGGGGGGGCATAAAACATAAAAATCAATGCATGTTAAAACATCAATGCATATTAAGACAACTGAAAATTAAAATTATGTACAGTACTTACTGTCAAGAATTCTTTTGAAGTTTGAAGAAAGTTTGGATTTCAATTCTTTCTAGTCGAAAATCACAACTTTTCTTGCCGACCGCCAAGTCAAATATGGTTACTGACTTCTGAGTAAGACTCGTGTGCAAAATTCCCGCCTTTTTAAAGCGGCACGTTATCAAAGAAAAAATCGGAAACTTCAAAGCTTTGTCGGCTTCTCAGCAATATGACGTCGGAACGACAAATCAACTTTACAAAGTAATGTTTAGGAATACAGTCACACCTGTCTAAAGCAGCCAGTCAAACATCCTTATTTTTGGAGAGATATATTCATTTAAAAGAGCTCAAAATCTCTTAAATCGGATTTTGGTGAAAATACACTTTCGAAAAAAAAAGTTTTAAAAATTTGAAAATTGCTATTAATGATCTCCACGAAAGTATCTGGCCCGCCCGGGAATCGAACCCAGGCCGCCTGCGTGCCAATCTGACGCGCAACCGACTGAGCTAGCCGGCGAAACAGTTACACAACCAGCAAAATCCATGTAAAGTGTGGTTAGGTTAGCTGTTTCTGTTACTGCTAGTTACGACGACGACGACGACGACGACGACGATGATGATGATGATGATGATGATGATGATGATGATGATGATGATGATGATGATGATGATGATGATGATACTTTTGTCACTTCCAATATTAGGTTAATACAATGTATTTGAGTTTGAAAAAAAGTTTACACATCGGCAGACTATTTCATTTATAAAGAAATACATAATTTATGTACCATATACGTAGGCCATTTTCATTTTTATGAGTTTTTTTGGTATGTACCAAATACGTTTTGGCGAGCATAGAAAAACTTATTCCAACCGAATATGGTACAATGTTTGTACCATATTCGGTCGAAAATTGTACCATCTTCGGTCCGAGTATGGTACATTTGTACCATATTCGGCCGAATATGGTACAAATGTACCATATTCGTTTTTGTACCAAATACGGTCCGACACAGCCCATCCACTACATATTCAAACCGGTCGTTATGCAAGAGACGTTGCTAGAAATCAGCGATACTGCATGTGTTGCAATTCGACCGATATTGAAGATGAATTTCATTTTATTTGCATTTGCCCGGCGTTTAAAAACATTAGAAAAAAATACATAAAAACATTTCATTACAAAAGGCCATCTATGTTTGAATATTTAAGTTTATTAATAATAAAATAGAACATATAAAAGTATGCCTTTTTGTAAAAGAATCACTTAACGTACGAACATCTATTATTAACGCAATAATGCTTTAAATGTTCATCCTCTTTTCTTTTTTTTACTTTTTTTTTCTTTTTTTTTCTGTTGTTTTTATATATATTTAATTTGTACTCACTTCACTTTGTTAGCTAAGTAAATGATTTGTAAATATGTGTAAAACTTTGTGCCTATCACAATTGACATTGTACTGTTTTCATTATGTGTTGTTGACGATGTACATTGTACGAGTCATAATAAACTGTCTGTCTGTCTGTCTGTCTGTCTGTCTGTCTGTCTGTCTGTCTGTCTGTCTGTCTGTCTGTCTGTCTGTCTGTCTGTCTGTCTGTCTGTCTGTCTGTCTGTCTGTCTGTCTGTATGTCTGTCTGTCTGTCTGTCTGTCTGTCGTCTGTCTGTCTGTCTGTCTGTCTGTCTGTCTGTCTGTCTGTCTGTCTGTCTGTCTGTCTGTCTGTCTGTCTGTCTGTCTGTCTGTCTGTCTGTCTGTCTGTCTGTCTGTCTGTCTGTCTGTCTGTCTGTCTGTCTGTCTGTCTGTCTGTCTGTCTGTCTGTCTGTCTGTCTGTCTGTCTGTCTGTCTGTCTGTCTGTCTGTCTGTCTGTCTGTCTGTCTGTCTGTCTGTCTGTCTGTCTGTCTGTCTGTCTGTCTGTCTGTCTGTCTGTCTGTCTGTCTGTCTGTCTTTGTTGAATCGTAAACTAAACTTAAATTTTACATAAATTTTAAATTCAATTTTAAGATTTCATTTGCTTTTCTTTAAGTTGTTGCTACGTATTTAAAGCTCACAAATCAGTATCTGTGTTCGCTCCCAAAACTCTTCAGCCCTGTAAAAGGGTTTCTTATTACGTTGCTTACATATCTATGTGTACCGCTTATTTAAATATGAGTAGAAGTAACGCCTCATTATTCTAACGTAACTCATGATTTGGAATGCATGTCAGTAAGTTTTTCCCTCCCTTCATCCCCAACCCCCTTACAAGCGTAGCTCTTCGATGTTAATAGCATGCCCTTAAAAAGGCCTTGGCAAACAGCGTAGACCCAGATGAGACGCCGCATGATGCGGCGTCTCATCAGGGTCTGCGCTGTTTGCTTAAAGTAATTTCTGTAAGAAATATTCTAAATATAGAAATAAATGTTCTAGACATCCCTAATTTTGGAAATAAATTGATCCAGTTTAGAAGGATGGCAGAGTCCACTATGTATAAATGGGTTAATGACGAAATAACACCAATCATGCGCCGTTGCATATCAGAAGTAGTGATTACTTTTTAAAACAGACTGTATTTTCCATGAAACAGTCAATTAATGGATCGGTTACTTAAACTCCACCTGCCTTCATTACATTTGGTACAGATTTCATTATTTTCAGTAACACTTGTAAAATGAGGAACAAAAAAACGTGTTATGTCGAGTGTTGTGCCGCAATATAAACTGTTAAAACGCGCCCCTTCCATGTTTTCCATCTTTGCATTTCTTGTAAACCTGCTAATAATAGTTCACTTGTAATAAGAGTGTGCATGTGTGAGAGTCTGTTTTTTATTTTACTTATTCCACTTTAAATTTAACGTCTTTAAGTCCTTTTAAAGTAAGCGCTCCTGAGAGTGTCATCGTGTGAAATTGCTGAGTCATGGGTTTAAGTAATTTAGTCCCGTTCACTGGAGTATATTGATAGATACGCTGTAGTACCTGTTTGTTAAACGTGAGACGGGTCGTGCGTATCTAGTTTTCACGCTACCTTTCGTGTGTCGCGAGAGTGAGTCGGCTAATTCTTGCCCGCTACCGTTGAAAGGATGAAACTGAAATAGATGAGATTATATAGAAACACGACACAGTGGGAAAAGTGGGTTTTCTGATGAACGGAAATTTATTTGAAACGGCAGCGGTTGGAATGCAACTGAATATGCTATATCAAACGTACAAGACAACACCGAAGGAATGCACCTGCATGTAAATGCTACGATGCGAGTTTGAATAACCGCAGTTACATTTCTTCGTCGTTGATAAAGGTGGCGCTGCGATATCTCCCTTCGCAACCGGAATTTGGAAGCATATGACCTGAGATTGGTGAATGCGAACTACATGTACATGAATTAGTGATCAAAATGGTTATCGAAAACGTGTATCTGGAAAACGTAACTCCCGATTCTTATAGTCGCAGACTAGTTCAATAGTTTTCTAACCGCGATCAGGCTGTGAGCACACACAGTTTGCGACGTTTCGAATACTCGGTGCAATGATTTTGGAGGACTTTTTTGTTGAAAGTTCGAGCATCTGCGTCGCAGAACATATCCCCTTGTGTTACAACGTAGCAAATGACCAAACTGCCGATTTGTTAGAGAGGATTCAGATGCCATTTATGTGGGTGCTCTTCGGTTTAGTCGAGTCGTTTTAAATTGGTAGCGAAAATTGAAATTTCACTGAGTACATATGTCTGCACGTGTGGTGTTACAGTAAACAATTGTATTACCATGTTTACTTAAATGCAAAGTATTACGTTTTACAATACATTTTTGAAATACTTACGTACTGATTATCAGGCGTTTTAGTATTTTGATCTTGCAGTTATAAGGACACCAATACAACGTTGATGCATATACAATGGTGTTAAAAAATCAATCAACTTACCTTAATAAGACAATACGTCAATGGTCACGCAATGAAGCAAAATCACCTCCGGGTATTTATTGATCCGTGAAACGCGTCCCCGGGGCTCGTCATTTATTCGTAGTTGCTACCAGAAACAAACATTGGTATTGAAAAAATATATTAATGACGCTATTAACCTTTTGTTGAAAACATTATGTTGGGTGCTTTCAAGTATATAATTAATTGGATTAAGCGACTTAAGGCGCAATAAAAACACCACGCTTTGTTTGTGGAATATATATAAAGGAATATATATGCAATCATTTATCATCGAATACAATAGATTCGGTCGGTATTTGAGGTTGGAAGTAAACATCTATGTGGTTTATATTATAGGAGTAAACTAACAGTGATAAATATTTCTTTCTCGACGGTGAAAGTGTTTCATCAGTCGGACTACAAATCATTAAGGATGCCTATGGTGCACAAGAGAAGGGAAAGTTCGTTAAGGCATTTGGTGTTTACATTTTAATTATTAATTATAGTGTGGCCGTGTCGACTAAATGCAAAAATTCTTACTGAGAAATGGTGATGTCGAATATCAAGTACGCGGAACTTCGTGATTTCTTTCGTGACGTGGCGGTCTTTTGAGTAAAAGGGACAATAGGAACATAGAAGGAAACTTTCGATATTTTAAGCCTTATTGTGCACATGTATACAGGTACCATGCCATGTTGGTATTGCATGTAAAGGTTCGATAACTCAGTAGAATTAAACCGAAACACTAAAACGTGCAAAATTCTTACGATACTTTGCGAGGTGCCGGTTTATTGGCACATGTTCATAGATTTATGAATACCGTACCTGATCCCAGTCGGAATATATATTTGTTTTTATGCCAGTGTAGATAAAACAGATAAAAGGTTAAACTAAACGGAAGATAACACTCGATTTGAACATTCCACCCAGAGTTTTGTTGAGGCACAAACAGATTCAATGAAACTTACGAGTTAAACTGGATAACTGAATTCTGCAGCCTTGTCAACGTTTAAGGTATTATAAAACATGTGAGTTTTGTGCTGTCGATGACCGTTAGAAGACGTGCAAATATGACCGATGGCGGAGAGGAGCATTCGGTCAGCGCACCGGAAGTTGACGTGTCAGATATTCTCGTTAGGACGGTGGAACCGGAAGGGGTCGCGTTGGGCGAAGACTTTGTGAACGAAAAGGAACGGGTGGCGAAAGGACGCTGCGTGTTGGCGCTCAAGAGTTTCCTGTGTATCGTGTGTGGCGTCGTGTTTGGAATATGTGCCCAGAAAGGCCGGGGTAGGAAGCTTGTTTACCAGTCTAAGAAATTTAATCGAAATCCGTGAATTCGTATACGCAGAAATCCGACCTCATATTTACATATATGTGATCAAGTTATACTTGTTTATGTAGTATATTGTTGTCATATATA
The DNA here is from genome assembly GCF_020536995.1 of Dreissena polymorpha. Taxonomy (NCBI): domain Eukaryota; kingdom Metazoa; phylum Mollusca; class Bivalvia; order Myida; family Dreissenidae; genus Dreissena; species Dreissena polymorpha. Next base: position 72,048,618 of record NC_068356.1, read on the forward strand.
AGCACTCGAAATTAGTTGCAATATTCAAACGCCCAGCTATAAGACAATTATCTGTAAATTTAATTAATTTTATACTTAAAGCAATTACGAAGAAAAATATACTCAAATATACTCGACATGTGCTAGTGATTCAAAATAATAATACTTCGGAATTTCTTATTTGCAGCGCTAGTTTTCCATGTTGGCTGTTCTATGACGCGTGGTTTCATGTTATACAATCATCATATCATTTTATCGTCATCAACATTCACCATAACCGCCGTTTTAAGCATTACCATCTTGTTCATATTTTGACTGTACCGTTTGCATCATCACAATTATTATCATGATTGTTGTTTGCATTGAGCTATCTTGAAGAAACTTTTGATATAGCAAGCGTGCATGAAAATGTGACGTGTCGAGTCACTGACACTAAAACTATTTAAAAAATCAGTCTTCGCTCAAGCACTTGTTTAGTTTTGACCAAAGGTCTATAAATACACACACAATTTTTCTTGATAGAGGTTTCTTTTAACGGAGATATTACCCTTTCAGCGCTGGAACCGTATTTTAAAGGCCTTTGCAAACAGTTTGGATCCAGATGAGACGCCACAGAATGTGGCGTCTCATCGGGATCCAAACTATTTGCTATTCTGATAGTATTTTTTGGAAAAAAATCTAAGAAAATGCTTATTTTAGAAATTCAGCAGACGACATTTCAGCAGACTACAAATTTCCCAGCATGCAAAGGGTTAAATAGTGTCTGTAGGTTGCTTACATAAAGACCCAGCTCGGAATTGTATTAAGAGCCTATTGGGTCAAGTTTAAGGTCACTGTTACTAAGAATAGAAAAAAAAATCAAATATTTGGTCGCCGGTAATTATCTTACTTATGCATATCTGGATGAAACGTCGGTGGAAGAAAGCATGCATGGAGACCTAGCCTGCTATTGTATTTTGGAGAACCTTATTTGGGATTGTCGGGTAACGATCAACGTCACAGTTACTAAACCGGGAAATACCTTACCCTCAATTACCTCAGTGTGAGTGGAGGTGTTGCTCTGACATTGTATGTGTTGGTAGCTTACATGCAGCCCTAGCATGGGGATTCATTAGAAGCCAGACGATTTGTGGCCAAGGTCGCTAGACCTAAAATTAGAAAATCAGCTGTCAAAGAACATGAGTTTGGATGGAGATATTGTGATGACTATCCCCATCTTGGTATTTTACATCCGTGTCAAGCTTATGATTCCATTGGGAACAGGTTGATCCAGATCCAAAAGAGAAAAACAGTTTTCCGTCATTGCCTGAGTTTTTATTATGTATTGTTCCGAAATGTTGTACGCAGGTAACTTACATGAACACTTAGCTTGTGATTGCATTTTGTTAAAGTTTGATTCCACTAGTTTCTTTAAAACACAACTGTTTTCTACTAAATATATTGTGTTTGGATAAAAGTACTGAGAACACATTTTCTGTCTAGGTACATAACATGCAGAATTTAATTGGGATTGCATAATTAGTAAAGTTTAATTGATAACTTAAAGGCTTAAAATTCTGGTTTCGTTGCGTCGCCGTGTTTTTGTCACTAATAAGATCCAAATCTTTATGTTGTTTAAACCGATTTATTTAAGATTGGTTGCATCGAGAGTTTAATTCTTTTGAAACGCTCTCGAGTCCATTTTCTGGGTAGAACAAGTACTTGGTGTGTTGGGGGGATATTTCAAGAACGCTCCCACCGTGGGAGGCCCTCCCGTGACCTCGCGCGGACGACCTACAGCATTGTTTGACTAAATAGACCATTATGAGCGTAATCAATATTATTATTGTTATCTACAAAACGTAAACTTGTTCTCACCGCGAACATATCATTATTTTACACATGAAATAAATGCACTGTAGATCTTTGAGCACGCTATATATTACATTCCTCGACGTTTATTTACCTTCTGCAGCTGTTGTACTTTTTTATTCACTACGCTAGTATAGGTCGCATTGTTGCCGCTTACCTTGAAGTAAAATGATTTATGTTTTTAAACGCTCCATTAATAACGCTACTACCGATTCGCTCTGTGCGTTCTATGAAGCGATTGATAGGTACTACGTGCCTGGAGTGGAGCAGTGGGCATGCGCGGGAATTTCATTCATGAAACCCAATGAAACGCATTATTCGTAATTATTTGGATATTATTAACGCACAGTAATTACTGGTAGTTATTGTAAGTAGGCTGACATGGCACAATTGGTATACAAGGCTCATGCGGCTATGACCGCATTTAACCTCTTATGTTTTTGACTGCATTATTCAACGATAATAGGAAGATATCTCCTTACATGACGTTACTGAATTCACTTAATATGCGATATTTCAGTGCGCCGCGATCATCAACCTACTCATTGTCAATTTAAGTGAAAGTCAACACCTATTTATATATACATGTAAATTGAAATCGGACTGCAGAGGCTAATCTGGGACCAAACTTGAGGCACATGTGTAGTACATAATTGTGAACCACAAAAAATACGGACAAAACTTTTCTTTCCGATATCGATAGATCTTGGTTAAATTGTTTTCAAAATCTTACAAGTTTCAAATTAAAGCCTAGCAAACGTTTGTAAAGATTTTGATAAAACTTAGTCATAATTGAATAATTTTGTTCTCAAAGGTCTCGTTTTGAAGAAAGTCTTCAGTCGAAATGTAACTTCGAAGTCCAGTTCAAGTGTAATGCTGGGTTTTCTGAAATTAAATGGTTATAATCAAAGTCAATTATGAATTATGTTTAGAGTTCTGCAAAACATACGTGATTTTATTTTATTTTGTGTCTGAAAACAGAAGCATCAACTTTTGGGTGATTCTCTCCATCTTCATTCTAACAATTTCTAAAAGAAAATTGATTTCAAGAGAATATATTTTCTCTGAAAATATACGGAATAATGTGTCTATAGCATACAGGCGGGTAAATGAACGGGCTGATGAACATAACGGAAGTCCGATTGCTATATTCACCCTCCCTCCTAACAAACCATGAAGTTGTGCGATGGTAAAACAGATTTGCTAGTTAGAATGTATTCACCCATTTATGCCTAGCGTCTAGAAAAAGGCCTTGGCATGGTGCGGCGTCTCATCAGGGTCTGCGCTGTTTGCTTTAAAGAATTTCTGTAAGAAATATTCTAGATATAGAAATAAATATACAAGACATCCCTAATTTTTGGAAATAAATGGATCCACTTTAAAAGGATGGGAGAGTCCACTAGGCATAAATGGGTTAAGTATCGTTTATGCGGTGTTGTGCATTTTGCCGCGTTAACGGTGTCCTGTGTATGCGGTGACAAGCCTTGCATGGGCAAAACCTGTCACGACCATACGGGCTCAGTCCGGGATCACAAGAATTGCATCATCTTTATAACACATGAAGTAAAAATCGATCTTCCACACTAAGAAGACATAGTTTCTATTTTGATTGTATTATTTTAACCCCAGAGTCAAATTTCGACTAAAGATCGTTCTATTCTTCGCTGTTTGTTGTATGAAAGATTTATTAACACATATATTCAGAAAGCAATCTTAAAAATGACAATATTGAATGAACTCCTATTTTATTAACAATGAGCATGATTATATACGACTGATTTTATTTACGCCCAGACAATATAGGCGGATAACCGTAAATTGTATCAAAATATCGGTCACACTATACTAAACACGTTCTGTTGCTGATAGTGTCACTGGTATTTAAACGTTGTATCATGACTCGGCAATTTTTATCGCACGCTGACAAGTTATCAGGTCATTTTATCAAGCTTATGACAAAAGGTAACCCTATGTATAGTAACAGTTAGTTTAAAAGAAATGCACTATACAGAAAAGTATTGGACGGATTTCGTTTCTTCAAATCTCGTCACACGTATTCGTTTATAATATTTTACACACAATTGAACAATACAATAATTACAACTACTACATGCGTTTCCTTGTATGTGCTGTTATGACTAATACAACTATCGAAATGTCAACCATGATGAATTATAAATATTTTGTGAAAAATTTTCGCTATGAAAATCAATATGATTGATCTGTAATGATTACATTTAGATATATTTAAGCACAAGCAATAACACTTCCGTTTCATTTGCAACGATCTGTATTTTCCGCAATATCATCGTGGCAATACCTGTAATAATAAGTATTATTACTATTTTAGTTATGTTAATAATGCAATTAACCCATTCATGCATAGCGTCTAGAAGGCCTTGGCAAACAGCGTAGACCTTGATGAGACGCCGCATGATGCGGCGTCTCATCAGGGTCTGCGCTGTTTGCTAAAGGGAATTTCTGTAAAAATATCCTAAACATAGAAATAAATATACTAGACATCCCTTATTTTGGAAATAAATTGATCCAATTTAGAGCATAATAAAATAATAAAAATGGGCATTTTATTTAGAAAATTCACGTATGCGCCAATCAAGATACGTTCGCATTCTGGCGTTTGTATTTGAATATCATATATGTCCATTGAATAGGGAAAGTCGTATTTTAATTGTATATATGACTAATTTTTGTCAAAATATTTATATGTATTTTATGTATTATGTAAAATTGCTTATTCGAGTTGTACGACCAAAGTTCTATATGTATGATATGTTGGCTGAAGCATAACTCTTACCAGCTAATAAGCAAAATTATGTCACATTTGTACTTAGAAAATTCAGTTAATCGTTTGCTTGCAACTATATTCTATGTATCTGTACCTACATCACATATTGCACTGAAACGTTCTATAAGTTATCATGGCCTTAACAAACAATTACTGACCAATACTTATAACTGTGACAAGCTTTTGAGCAGAATCATGCCCTCTTGTGTACTTATCAATATCCAGTTACGGTTTGCTTGCAAGATGAAATGTAGGTTAATGTTTGCGTACATTAAGTTCATATCTCTGTTTTGTGGATCATCATGCGAAGCTACAGACCAAGGCCCATAACTCAGACCCGAAATTAAGCAGAATTAAGCCCCTTTTGTACAACAACTCCTACCTCTCGCTGACATTGATAACTAGCATGTGATTTAATCGGTCAGTTTGGTCAAGGTCAATGTCATTATTGCAAAAATATATAGGCCGTGCTCTGTGCAAAGAGGGTTTAATGCTTGTGCGTTAAGTGTCGTCCCAGTCCGCACAGGCTAATCACTGTAATCAGGGAAGTCACTTTCCGCTTCTATGATATTTTTTGTTTCAAGAAAGTCTATTCTTAGCAAAAAAAACTAGTTTAGGCGGAGAGCGTCGTCCCTGATTAGCCTGTGCGGACTGCACAGTTAATTCAATTGAAGGCAGTTAAATAATTTGGTAAAAAAAATGAAAATCCAAGGTATTTTCATTTCTTGTGTTAAGGCATATATTATAAATTTTACATCAACTATATTGAAATTCATTTCCAAATATGTCTTTTTTGTAATTTTATACGGTTATTGACAGAACACGTAGCAGGAAGAATAGTCTTGGGCCAGCTCTTGTTTATTCTGCTTTTGTTTTGCTACTATAAATATTTTAAAATTTTCAAAATATATAATATTTGTTAGTATTTTTTATTTTTTTTTAAATCTGTGAAAAAAATCCCTTACAGTTATGACACTATAAAATGTATTTTCTTCTGAACGATGCATTATTCATTCATATGTGTGAAACATTTGGTAATACGTGCGCAAACTCATATTAAAAATATATTATTTTCTCTCTTCAGTGTTTGAGCCGAGGTCAATACGAGGACAGATGGTGTTTGAGAACTTTATAATGCTCAAGATGTTCCTTTCGGCCGTCTGCTCAGGTGAGTACTTTCGGTAGCCCCCTTTTGGGCACACGAGTCTTGTTCTGAGAAAACTGGGTTTAATGCATTTGCGTCAAGTGTCGTCCCGGATTAGCCTGTGCAATCAGGGACGACACTTTCCGCCTTAACTGGATTTTCGTGTAGAAGATACTTCCTTTAAACGAAAAATATCACAACAGCTGAAAGTGTCGTCCCTGATTAGCCTGTGCGGACTACACAGGCTAATCTGGGACGACACTTTACGCACATGGATTAAACCCAGTTTTCTCAGAACGCGTCTCATATGGTCTGGTCGCACGTGCAATCACTTGCACACGTTTGATAACCTGTTTTTGACGTCTCATGTGGCCTCGAAATATCTACAATTACAACATCCGGTCGTAAGCTTCTAGCTTATATGCGCGGTCACCACTTCCGGATATCGCGTACGTTTGCAAACTGATGCTACGCGACAGAAGTTCTGTAATCAGCACCTGTGTGATAACGGATACAAGATATGTGGTCTATTTATGATAAATGGTAAGCGATAGGTTAGTAGGGGATGACTTGGCGATTTTCTTTGTATTGCGAGGGATTGTTAAGTCAGATGTTGAAATCAGTGTCAATGAAGACGGCGATTCATCGTGATTACAGGAAATTTGGAATGATTTAGTACTATATGAAATTGTCATCAATGTCGATTTCGTAAAATATATTACTTATCGACCGATTTATTATATTTTTATACGCCCGTCTATGACGGGACGTATTATGGTATACCCCGCGTCCGTCTGTCCGTCCGTCCGTCCGTCCGTCCGTCTGTTAATGTCGTACGCTACGTCAAATATCCTTTGACAGATTTTCTTCAAATTTTAACACAATCTTAATATTGATAAACCCTGATCCCCTTTCGTTTTTGACGGAATTCTGAATTGTCGTTCCAGAGTTATGGGACTTTGTTTGTCAAAATTTCGTGATTTCATTGAATGTCCTACTGTAGCTCAAATATCCTTCGATGGATTTTTTTCAAATTTCAACACAATCTTAATATTGATAAACCCTGATCCCCTTTCGTTTTTGACGGAATTCTGAATTGTCGTTCCAGAGTTATGGGACTTTGTTCGTCAAAATTTCGTGATTTCCATGCTCATGTACTTATAAAATAAACCATGTATTCAAATACAAATAAACTGAAGTAAAAAAATGATTCAAAGGGTTATTTATTACCTTACTACTTCATTGGCGAACGACGGTCGTATCATGCGCTCATGGCGCAGCTTTTATTGTCAAATATCCTAAGTCAGTGAGTCAAACATTTCAGATGATTTCTAACATGTATGCCGTTGCAACTCGGTTATTGCTCGACGACCGCTTTATGACGAGGTCAAAGAGTGAGCTTTTGTTTTTGCCGATCGATTTTCCGCATCTCGTCTTGCACAGGTTACTAAGTCAATCCACTTAAAGCCACATATAGTAACCTCTATGTATTGAGTGAAAGGAGTTATTTGAATAGACCAAACAAATGTACTTCGAATATAAATATGCAGACCTAGTTTTCAACTATATCAACTTATCACATTTATGAATACAAGAGTCAACACTCGACGCCATTGGCAGAATAAGTTCGTGTTATATTTTGTTGATACTTTATCATTCGCCTTATAATATCGTGTTAAAACATAATCATTTAAATGTGTGATATCTTTTTGAAACTAAATCATTCACACGTGTGATATTTGTGGAAACTTTATCATTCACACATAAGATAAATGTGTTGAGACTGAATCATTCCCAATTGTTATATCATATTACAAATTCTTTGATATCCTTGCCGAGTTGTGAACACGTCGAAACACATAGTATAACCACAGTTTTATGAAAATCACATGGACTATTTTCTTCAATAAAATATTGCGTCACTGCTTAGATCAGATCGAGTATCTCTTGCGTCACTGTTTTAGGTTCGATCGTGTATCTCTTACGTCACTGTTTTAGGTCCGATCGTGTATCTCTTACGTCATTGTTTTTGGTCAGATTGTATATCTCTGGTGTCACTGTTTTAGGTCCGATCGTAAATTTCTGACGTCACTGTTTTAGGTCAGATCATGTATCTCTGATGTCACTGATTTAGGTCAGATCGTGTATCTCTGATGTCACTGTTTTTGTCAGATCGTGTATCTCTGATTTCACTGTTTTAAATCAGATTGTGTATCTATGATATCACTGTTTAAGGTCAGATAGTGTATCTCTGATGTAACTGTTTTTGGTCAGAACGTGTATCTCTGATGTCACTGTTTTTGTCAGATCGTGTATCTCTGATGTCACTGTTTTAAATCAGATTGTGTATCGATGATATAACTGTTTAAGGTCAGATAGTGTATCTCTGATGTCACTGCTTAAGGTCAGATAGTGTATCTCTGATTTCACTGTTTTAGGTCAGATCGTGTATCTCTGATGTCACTGTTTTAAGTCAGATAGTGTATATATGATGTCACTGTTTAAGGTCAGATCGTGCATCTCTGATGTCACTGTTTTAGGTCAGATAGTGTATCTCTGATGTCACTGTTTTAGGTCAGATCGTGTATCTCTGATGTCACTGTTTTTGGTCAGATCTTGTATCTCTGATGTCACTGTTTTAGATCAGATCGTGTATCTCTGATGTCACTCTTTTAGATCAGATCGTGTATCCCTTATGTCACTGTTAAGGTCAGATCGTTTATCTCTGATGTCACTGTTTTAGATCAGATCGTGTATTCCTGATGTCACTGTTTTAGATCAGATCGTGTATCTCTGATGTCACTGTTTTAGATCAGGTCGTGTATCCCTGATGTCACTGTTACAGTCAGATCGTGTATTCCTGATGTCATTTTTTTAGATTTGATCGTGTATCTCTGATGTCACTGTTTTAGATCAGGTCGTGTATCCCTAATGTCACTGTTTTAAACCAGATTGTGTATCTATGATGTCACTGTTTTAGGTCAGATCGTTTAACACTGACGTCACTGTTTTAGGTCAGATCGTATATTTCTTGCACTATTTTAGGTCAGATCGTGTTCAGTATTATATCGGTGCTGCCGCCCACCAAGTCCATCTTCCAGAAAGCGGTGGTTGAGTACATCGCTTGCTTCACACAGAAGGGAATCCTTACGAGCGCCCTGGGAGCCTTCGTTCTGGGCATCGGAATGACGCTGTCCGCCGCGGTTAGTAATCCCCCGATCGTCGTTAAGACATTATATAGAAGATCTTGACTCGTTTTTGTATTTTGTAAGTGAACAAATGTGATTTTTACAGATGTTCGCGTCCAAAATATGTTCAAGAATGGCAAAAATGCCAATTTATTTTTATGAAATAACTTTATTTAGGAAATAAATTACTAAAATAATCGAGGATGGCTTATACGTCACTTGTCTGGGTGTATTAAGGGGTCATGATAAACTTTTCTGTTAACCATTGCCTTGTTAGCTGAGAGATACGTTTTATGAACTGCTGACTTGAGCTTTTTTTTAAATTTCGCCTCAAGGTCGATATCTATTGATTTGCCTCGACGCTTAAAATTTCCATTAAGACTTGGAGGCGTTGAATCAATACGCTGCAGTTATACTGAACCAATATGTCCGTGATTCCATTGCATTTGATTTTACGTATTTAATATGATTAGCTTGTAAATAAACGAGAGCGGACGTGACATTTTAGATAATATGTTTTATTTTCTTGTACTCGTATTTATTTGATATTTAAATGTCACGTCAATGGTTCCCGTCTCGCGAGGAGACATCCAGGAGCTAACGCCCATGAGTAAAATAAAGAACGTACAATCATACACTCGTCCCATGAGTAATGATTTATCGACGTGTTACAAGTGCATTATAGTAAAACTTAAACAAATCGTGTCAAATATCATAACGGGTTATAGAAACAAAATGAAGTTCTTTCAATAATAATCACACATATATATATGTGTGTGTGTATGTTCCTTGTTTGTAAATTAACAGTTTACATGTATTATATCTGCGTTATTGTTTGAAAATAATAAGGTTTTCTAATTACACTGAATGCAACGTATCCAACATTTTAATATAATTATCGTAAAGTGAACATCACGTGTTATTAAATTCGTATCACTTTTTGTTGTCTCGAAGTTCAACGTTAGACCCATTGACGCAATTGTTTGATACATGATTTATCTATATAGTTGGCATACTGAAACTTATGCCTTTTGAAATCTGTGAACATGTATGTTATTGTTCTATGCTAGCGCCATAGAAATATTTTTGTTGTCATTATTATTATTATTATTATTATTATTATTATTATTATTATTATTATTATTATTATTATTATTATTATCGTTATCATCAACATCATCATCATCATCATCAGCAGCAGCAGCAGCATTATTTACATGTATATTATTATGATAATAGTATTCGGAGTTGAAATAGTAGTATAAGTAGGAAGAATATAGGAAGCAGTGGCAGTAGCAGTGGCAATAGCAGTGACAGCAGCAGCAGTAGTAGTAATAGAATTAGTTAAAGGAGCAGTAGCAGTAGTAATAGTACTCGTGGTACACTGTTTGATTGTATTGCACTGGAAAGCAAGCTTGCCTGAATTTCTATGAGTACTTAATACAAGATGCTTTATCGACGAGCGATTACAGAGTCCAATAATCGATGTTTAACCAAATTTCACTCCCGTAATATTAATTATTAACTTCAAATGTAAGAAATGCCATTACGCTGAAAAGTGCATTGATACTGTTCAATCGCACGATTCATACAAGCGCGCTTGCAAATAAATAGTGCTCTTCGTAATAAGCAAAATAATGAATAGCCCATTAGCATTTCTGTTATGTCACCATACCCTGGCAAATTGATGGTGTTGCTTTATAATTCTGGAGCCTTTATTACGATTTTTGTTGTTGCTGTTGTTGTTGTTTTTGCTGCAAATTAATACGCGAAAAAATAAAACATAATGTAATTGCATTAGGCTACTTTGAAGGTGATTGTTTTTGCAATTATGTCTTCTGTGGTTATTGTCGTTCATTATCAACTGAGGGGTTTATCAGCGTAATTAATGTAATCAACGATTTAAACAAGCCCTACAGAATAGTCTCCCTTATAAAGGTCCTAGACGCACATTAATAATTTTGGAGCGACTGTCTAGAGGCTAGATTAATGTAGGCATTAATGTTTGCGTCCATGCCCGTATATCAATGTCCATGTGCCAAAGTTGTGTAGGAATACATCGGGGTGTCATTATTACGTATACAAATTGCCAGCGCCGTTAAATACTGTATGAACCAATGTCCGGGTCGCCATATACAGTAGTAAACAATTTCCGAGCTGTCAAATACTGAAGGATCAATGTACGGAACACCATATTCTGTAGGAACCAATGTCCGGGCTGTTGTCATTACGAAAGCAACACTGTACTAACCATTGTGCTAAAAAGATATGTGTAATCCGAATTGACTACTTAGAATAAATCAAACAATAATATCTTGGTATTTTCAGTGTCCAGGAATGGTTCTTGCTCAAATCGGCTCTTGGGTGCCAAACTCCAGTAAGTAGATTGCTTGATCATTAGTGTTTGTTATAACTGTTTTATTTTTGTGTTTTCCATTGTTTCTTTCCCATATGTTTTTGCCTTACGTATGAACGCTAACGCATGCTTGCATAAATGAGGTCACATTGACACGTGCTTTAAATTAGTTTTGCTGATTTTGTCTCTCGTGTCCAATATGTGCAGTTGTTTAAAGTCCCCGTTCGCGGGATATATCATTGTTTTGCATATCAATCGTATATCGAGAAATAAACTTTACATAAATTCATTGAAATATATTTTTATCGAGGTTGACATCGAAAACCTGGTCAAAATCGGTTTTGAATCGATAAAATAATATATAAATGATCATAAATACATGCAATAGGCGAAAATCATTGCAGCGTCACGAGTTATGCAAATTATATCTATATTTAGCTTTCGCTAAACATTATTAGCATATGGAAGATAAATACATAGATTTAGCAAAAACGTAGCGTTGCAACTCAGTTTTCGTCTGTAACAGATGTATTTGCATTTGTTCTTACCTTTTCTCCGCTAAATTCGTCCGTATCCGCAATTTTGTTTGTTTAGGTTTGAATTTACGTATCGAATCATGCATATGAATTAGGACGTTTTCGTACTTTACCTTACTCGACCCCAAAATAAAAATCGCTATATTGTTTGTTTTCAACCGATTTCAACCGGATTTTCAATGACATCCTCAATAAAAAAAACTTTTATCTTACGATTCTACCCATATATATCTCCGCGAACGGGGACTTTAATGCTTTTTTACCATAAACTGATGCGCTCTTCCATTAATGATGTTAAGTTTAACTCAAGTATTGCGAGTGATTTTTACACGTTTTATATTGAATTATTTACTTTAATTTTTACACGTTGTATATTGCAGTATTCACACTGATTGTGACACGTTGTATGTTCCCCTTATGTTGATCATGGTATATTTTAGTATTCACGCTCATTGGGTGTCTGGTCGGGGCCCTCACGTACGGGATGGTAGCCCCCTATATCCAGAAGTTAACAAAGCCTACCAAACCATTCAAACACACGACGTACGTAATTGATTATGTACACAAGAGTTTATTATAATTTTTTATATTATTACTGTGAATATGGATGATAATATTATTATTATTAATGTCGATACATATAATAATAATATTAATGTTATAATTAGTATTACTATTTATTTATTTGTATTAATATTTCAAATGTAGTAATTTATTATTTTATGTGTCACATGTGATTTTTTAAATTTGCATGTAGGTAGTATTGAAATATGGCCTGTTTTTGTCATCAAAATTACATGTGTATTGTATTTGCTTATAACCCCCGTACCTCTGATTACAATAGGGCAGTAGTAAGTTTCTGGCATCAGTATAAGTACTTTGCAATGGTCAACCCGTTTAAGTCGTCCAGGTATAAGTGCTAGCAGTTAAAACTAATACCGTTGTACGACTGAAAGACTGGCACAAAACGCCGCTAGATCGATCAAACAAACAAATCGAACAAACACACAATTCGTAATTCACCACCGTGTCTTATATAATGATCTTAATAAACTCATTTAATTATCAAAGCTCCTTTTGTACCTTTATATTTATAATTGCATATATACAGAAACGTGGTATATTGTTCTCCATTGCTAGTTCTGTTAAAAAGCTCCCAGATTGCTACATAGAAGTAAGTAAAACCGGCCACAAGCTGATTAAACGAAAACTTCAAAATAGTATATCCGGTCATATGTTTAACTGAACCTTATAAACGGTCTTATGGACACACTCCAGTCACTTGGGTCAGACACTGAAACAAACATTGCCATTGGTGCGTGTTGTTGTTTTAGATTCTCCGAACTTCTCCAGAAAATTGTATTTTTTTAAGTATGAGTGGTACATTTGAGCATCGTTTTGGAACAACCTGGGCCAAACGCATGTTCGTAAAATGTCGATTTGTCTCTGCAGTCGGCGCACAGGGGCGACACTTCGCCTAAACTCGATTCTTGTTTAGAAGAGAATGCATATAAAAGAAAAAAATCCTAAAGTGCGGAAAGTGTCGTCCCTGATCAGCTTGTGCGGTGTGCACATAATTTTCTGGGACGACCTTTTACGCTCATGCATTAAGCTCTGTTTTCCCAGAACGAGGCTTATTTGTGCTCGCTGTTTCAGAGTGAACCAGACGTTAAAATGGCCGTTCATAGCAGTTGCGTTACCTATGGCGGCAGCTCTATTGGCAGCGATCGTCGTACTCGAGGTGTTCTGGGACTACAAGAAAGATATTGCCAATATCAAAGTGAGTTACCAGTCTCGTGCAATCTCCCGCGCTGTTTATACGAACGCTTAATTTTCGGGTCTGATCACGGACGAAGGTGCGCGTGTGCAATAAACTTCATGGCATGCGCTGTGAACTTTGATAAATAAATAGCTTTGCAAACCTACGTTGGTTTTATGCAAATTTTAGTAAACATGACACATCTTCTAAACGGTTATTAAACTTTTCCATGCACCTAATAACAAAGGCCATTCACTTTTCAAATATTACTGTCTGTTTACAGACAGAGAACAAAATTACCGTTGACAGATTACAGAATGTAACAATGAAAGGACAAGTATTGCCTGACAGATGGATATTTTAGAAACTGTTACCAATTAAGATGACATATACTATTAAATATGATTTTGACTCCAATAATTTACTGTTCCAACGCCGATAAACAACGATACATAGTATTATACTTATTTTGATATCCGCCTGCACCATAATCATCGCTACTGTTGGTACTGTTTCAGCGCGCTCCACCACCGTACTCCAACATAGTGACCGCCGTTGCCTGGCCACCGTCCATCTGCGGTGAGTTATGACGTCACTGTATGATGAGAACAAACACATCACACAAAGAAGTTATAGAAGAGTCCTTAGCCCGCACATTTTAACGATTCAATTGGGCACGCCGTCGTTTTTATAGATATAAGCATATTGATAATTATTATAGAGAACGTTTTATCTACCTTAAGTTCTTAATGAAACTGACAGAAAATTCATCATCACGAAAACATAGTTCAATATTGGTGTATTTTTTGTATTTGCCGAACTGTTTTTCGGATTAAGTTATTTTAATTAAATTGCCATATTTAAGTATCCATATTTAAATAATCGAGATTTGTTTTCTGAATAAAATTCTCTGTTTTAGGCTATTACTTATTATCTTTAAGTATACGAAGTTACTTTTCCATCCGAATTTTAGTATCCGAATTGAACAGGTTGCAGGTGCTATTATACTTGTTATCTTTTACTATAAACCCATGTTGCAGGCGCCATTATTGGCCTGCTTCAACTGCCCCTCGTGTTCACCGTGCACGACACAATGGGCGGGTCGTCGAGTTACGTCACCGTCGTGTCCCAGTGGGTTGTCACCGAGCGCCTTCAGACGATGTTCCCCTACCTCAGAGACAAGCGTTGTGGACTTGGAAACTGGTGGCAGGTACCGGGCGCTTGTTGTTATTGTTTTTGCTGTTGTTGTATGTTCTACGATCTCGCCCCGTTTCCGACGGTTGATACTTATCATAGGGTGATAGATCACACCAGTGTTTAATTGTGACAATTATTTATAGTTCTATACGACTGAATAGGCATCATGTTGATAATCTTACTCGAAGAACTTAATAGTTTTGGTTTGGAAAAAAAACTTGAAAAAACTTGATAAAATGTTATATGTATTCTACACTTATTTTCATGTCTAATAAGTATTAAGGATGCGTTCCACTCGGCAAGAAAGGTAAACGCAAAATCATTTAAAGGGGCCTTTTCACGTTTTGGTAAAATGGCAAAATTGAAAAAAGTTGTTTAAGATTCGCAAATTTTCGTTTTAGTTATGATATTTGTGAGGAAACAGTAATACTGAACATTAACCATGCTCTAAAATAACCATATGTTGCATATGTTGACGATTTAAAAACCCGAAAATTATAAAGCGTTGCAACGCGAACAGAATTAATAATTTGGAGAGTTCTGTTGTTGTCGTTGTATTCTGTGAAACTACGAGGATTGCTTATATAGAGTATATAATGCATGATCTGGCATGGCATCCGGAAGGATGGCCGAGTGGTCTAAGTGGTAGACTTTTTACTCCAGGACTCCAGGGGTCAGTGGTTCGAGCCCTGCTGATGGTTACCTTTTTTTAAATTTTATTCGTGATTTTTTTCTGGAGCTTTTTATATCTAATGTTTACATTTATCAATATAAAGCATTTTGTGACAAACTTCAAAACATGCCAAAATCTGTGAAAAGGCCCCTTTAAGATGTACATTGCTTAATTTAAATAATTTGACAAACAATAAATGCATATATTCTAATTAGGAATCTTGTAGTCCTTTTGATTTGCTAAATCTCGTTCTCATGTTCATACCTTTTTCGCATTTTCAGGTGTTTTACGTGAGCGGCGCGATTGTCGGCGCAGCGGTCGCCTCCCTTGCCTCTAACACAATAGCTACCTCGCAGGGCGTCAATCTGCCGACGGCGCTCGTCGGCGGTCTGCTCATGTTGTGGGGCGCGCGCTTCGCTGCCGGCTGTACCAGGTACGCATTTCGCTGGGTCAGATTATTATTTGATTATTCGTTTTTATGAGTACATATATACGCCCACAGTTTAGAGGGGTCAATATTGGAGTTCATCAGTCTGACTGTCGGTCTGTCTAACTGTCTCAAAACTTGTCCGGACTTAACAGAAGGTTTGGCACGCCATGCGGCTACCTTTAATATCAAAGCAATACTCAGAGGTCAAACTACAGCAGATTGTTTTAGAAATAAGGCTTGGTTACTCTATAACCTTGGCATTCAACAGTTGAATTTTATAAGACGGTTTTCGCGTAAAACAATCACATCAAAGGTCATACTTACAGATCGAAAGTCAAAATGCAGCACTGGTTTTCAAGTCTTTATGTATATCGTTATGAAAGCTAATTTAGGGGGGGGGGGGGGGGGGGGGGGGTGGTAATAGACTCTTTGTGATAGTTAGACATGTTGGAAAAGGGCTTGTATGGTAGTTTATGTTAATTACATGAACTAAATACTTGTAATTATAACCGCAACAATGCCGTAAAAGGTCAATGGTGTAACATATTGATAACGAATTATCTCATTAAATGCACATATTTGATGTTGTGAATATACTAGTATATACTTTTTGTTACGTGAACATTTGAATAATACAAATTTAGTTATGCGAAGAAAAAACGTTAGAAACCCCGTCAATGTTCCAATCGACTAAAAACTAAAACTGTGCAAATATTCAAAACAGATTATGTCTACATGTATTTTCTTAACCATATTTTTTATGGTTAAGAAAATTATCAAAACTGTAACTCCGGATTTAGCTAGTTTTTGCGGGGAAAGCCCTTATAATTTGTGGGTACAAACAAAGCTAAATAAGATAAGCTTTTCCTTAAGTGTGTAGAGCCGAATAGCAACTTTTTTGTATACAAGTCATATACTCACTCTGCTAAACTTTTTCCAGCGGCCATGGTCTGTCTGGAATGGGTCTGCTAGCCTGGCTCTCCTTCATCGCGGTGCCGGCGATGTTCGCCGGCGGCATAGTGACCGCGTTCTCCATGCAGGCGACAGGCGCCCTCTACCACTACGTCAACACCACCCTCGACGTGTGAAACTCCCGCTATATCACACCATATGCAGTGTGCACATGTCTTCATAGACACGTGACATCATTTAAATATGACGTGAATTATGACGAGAACCAATGTTGGGAACACCGAATGTCTATAAATAGCTTGATTTGAATCAAGACTGTTGGTTGGTTCGTGGATTCTGTATTACCAGTGCAAGAACTTCGTGGTGTGATGAGTCCATTTATTTGACACGCGACACAAACGGCACGTTTAACCGTCAACATGGAAATCCCAGGCGTCTATTAATAGCGCGTTGGAATTCAAACTAATTAGACTTCATACCAAATACTTCTAGTAACAAGTTCTGACGATGAATGTTAAAATGACACACAAGAACGTACTCACTCAGATTAAATTCTTTAAAACTGATCTTTAGTGTAATACTATACAGTTGTTACAATCTTTTCTAACCGATACAATCCTGCTCTGTTCCAGTTATGAGACCATTTCGGAGCATCGCCCTGCCATTTTCTTCTTGAAGTCTTTCATTTGCTTTAAATGGCACTCTTTAAAGATTGATAGTATGGTTAAGATTGAGTGGGGACAAGATTTCAACGAACAAAATGGCCACTTTGGAACAAATGTGGATGATCAGCAAATGTTATTTGATTGCGGGTATTGATGTATCGATTTATCATCTTGGCGATATCGCTTGTAAATGATACAGTGCAATGTATAGATGACATTAGCGAATATAGGCTAGCTTGTATTGGGTATATTGATATTCTAGAACACTAGGACGAATAGTCAAATATAAAACTGAACATGATCATGTTAGAATTATAAAGATATAAACATGATAGTACACTCATGCCTACATTAGTTCTTATACTGGAATAATCGTGTCAGTTTGTGTAAATGCCCAGAAACACGTGGTGTATCGACATCAAAGTAACCTTAAATAAATCATCGCCAATGTACTCTGAACTCTGCTGTTTCCGAACAACGACGTGCTTTTCTCGCACAATTGTTTATGTACGAATGCTCTTTCATATTTTGTCTATTGGGTTGGCGCACACCCTGTATCTTGCCTGAAGCATGTTTGGCGCGCCATCGTGATCATCTGTTGATATTATACGTACCTTTGTATTGTAAATATTCACTGCATGCCTGTTATAAGATTATCTGATCTATTGTTTTCTTGTATTATCATTTGTTTTTCCATTATATAGACTAAAGGACTAAACTCAGCCATCAAGTATGTTCATATAGTGACCAACATCATTGTATATGAAGTTTTAAATAATGAGTTGTAGTAAGATAACTAAATTGTTTTTAAAAATAGGTTATTTAAATCGTTAGTACATTACATAATTATATTCAAACCTAACTTGAATAACCAAATTCTATTTTTTCACTAAATATCATAAAATATTTTGTTAAAACCTAAATTACATACAAAAATGTAATAAAACCTAAATTGCGATTTCGGCGTTCTGTGAAAACGGTATATCCAGTCTAAGTATTGAACAAATCAGATTGGTTGCTGAAAGTGTTTTTTTTTTAAACTGTTTAACAATTGTTATTTGAATGCGGGTATTATCATCTTTATGATACTAATCAATCACATGTTTGTTTTTTTTATATTGATTTTGTTTGTTTTACCTACACATAAATAATGCCATTAGCATGTACATTCTGTTCGATAAAACCGTGTTAGTGTTAGTCAATTTTTATTGAACATTAACTTCAACTACCGGTGGAGTTAAAAAATATAGTATTTGTTTCATCGCCATTTGATGTATATACCTGAATACTGTTTGAAGCGAAATTCATAAATATGATGAAAACACGTATTTTTTAGAAATCATAACATGCCTAATAAAAACAACAAATTAATCGGTATATAAAAATGTTTTGCCAACTTTGCATTGCCAATAACATTAGTAACAACTAATGATATTACGAATACATGCAATTATTTTGTGTTTTCCTATTTTCGCGATGTACTTTCGATTTCACATTGCGAAATTGTATTACCGAATATACTGAAAATATGAACTTTTTTTAAGCAATGTTATATACCAGTCGTGATATTTTAATAAATATAAACTAATAATTGTAAAAAAATACGGCATTTTAGAACTATTCTTTTTACGTCAATCTGGTTGACGGGCCCTTTAAATGGCATTTAATCTGTAACGTGCGCACAATTTGGCCATTTTTTGCTTCTGATAGGTTCTGATTATTATACACAAACTGTGATAGTTTGTTAAGGTTACAATCGAAAATGAAGTCTTTCGTAAAATGGCATATTTGACCTTTTTCTGTAACAACTCTAGTTGTACTGATGGAATCTGGTATCGAAGTAACCCCAATCGAGAGTTTATGGTTATACATACTTATACATGCAAAGGGTAGTTTTGATTTTTAAACAAAACGTCAAGTTTTTATCTCGAAAACTGTTCTCTATTGTTGACCACAGACAACGCCAGAAAGGTCCCCTTTACAAACAGCTCATGCTCAAGTAGGGTAGAAGTTTATAAAATGGCGACATTGGATGAATGGCTACGTGCGACCGTGTGACGAACTTTGATGACTGTATTTGTAAGTGCCTGTATCAGCGTTGTAGTGCCTTGCAAAAAAAACTCAGTCAATTAGACGGAAAACCTCTTGATGCGGACTTTTCGACTTTGGGATATAGGCACTGGACGTTCAAAAGTTTATAAAATTGCAAAATTTGATGAATTGTCACGAGCACGTGATGCGATGAACGACATAGAGGTAAATCAGTTGTGTAGCTGTTTGGGTACTCTTAACCCATGTATGCCTAGTGGACTCTCCCATCCTTCTAAATTGGATCAATTAATTTCCAAAATTAGGGATGTCTAGTATATTTATTTCTATATTTAGAATATTTCTAACAGAAATTCCTTTAAGCAAACAGCGCAGACCATGATGAGACGCCGCATCATGCGGCATCTCATCTGGGTCTACGCTGTTTGCAAGGCCTTTTTCTAGACGCTAGGCATAAATGGGTTAAAGCACGTTAAACTCTCTAGTGCGGGAAAACTCTTGTAAACGATTTTGGACACTGCTACTTGTCTTGTGCAGTGGACGGACGCCTTGACGAACAGGGCCTGTATTTTAATCTTAAAATGTTCTACATGAGCTCAAGTGAGCAAATCGGTTGAAGTTTTTATCAGATTGAATAAAATAACACATGTTTCTTTACCTGTAAATCGGCTCGACTGGGAACATTCGCTAACGTCATACACATGTATGACATGGTTGTCCGAATGCCATAGAACGGTATTTTGGTTACAGTATACCTAATATTTTTGGTGAGCATTGCTAAAAAATGAACATTATTTGTTTAAATACACAATACTCTGTATGGTTACTCGCCATTACTTTATTTTTGATTAGCTCTTTGCAGATATGCCAGGAACATATTGTTGTGTACTTTGAATTCAGTTTTGCTTGAAGGTTGGGTACTACATGAGACTTGGACATTTGGCGGTACACCTTCAGCAAGTGAAGAGTATTCGGTAAAAAAGATGTAAATCAGTGAACTTTGATTCGCATCGAGTTCTTTCTTACGTACCGCATGACCTATCTTTTTCTTGTTTAAATAATTGCGGCTTGGAATGCTCTGTCAGAAAAAGTTTCTATGTGCAAAATATTGACTTTATTTTTGTTTAAGTTGTTTCTTTTACATTGAATTTGACGAGGAAATTTTCTAGAATATTGTGACCTTTACTGACTGCAAAATATTAAGCCTTTGGACATGAAACACGCAAACATAAATAGGTAAGATACTCTGGCTTACAAAAGCTTCAAATGTGTGAACATTAATATCGCATTAATTGCATATAACAGTATTATTATTCATCTTGTTTGCGAGTTGAGTTATCGAACCCGGTTTGAAATTCGGCATTAATCACATTATGTTATGATCTAAATTCTTTTCACTTAAAATCCGAAAATCATACACCAAATGTTCGTTCTTCAATATCATTAATTTCTTATGATAAATCAGCGGCTTATTCTAGTATTGGTATGTAGACAACTGTGTAAAAAAATAATGCATGTTTGAACAAAACGTTATCAGCACGAAGATATATGCTTAACCATAAATCAGCGTTTGTTTACACACCCGAAAAATTGTACGTGCGTCGATCCAATAAATGAAATACATGAAGTATAAAATGACGCAACTCTTGCAAACAAGATCGGAATTAATTGCGTTTAACCCTTAACCCTTTACCACTTAGATATGTATTTTGACGCATTTGTTGTCTCTTAGAAAGTTACATTTAACTAAAGGCCTTTCTTACTAGACCCTATTGTTAACGTTTTCAGATCCAAGTCTCAGATACTGATGAGCAGCAAACAGCATAAAACCTGAACAGACTGCGAGTAACTCGAAGGCTGTTCTGGTTTTATGCTGTTTGCACATAGCCATTTTCACTTAGATTCTAAGTGGGAAAATATTAAATAGTTTCATATTTTAATGCGCACGATGTAGCAAATAGTTTAACAACAGTTTATTAAAGGTCAAACTTATTTTTAAACTACACATCATCAAAAAAGATAATTGTATGATGAATTCAGGACATCAAAAGATACACTAGTAATTCTAGGTTGACTTGCATACGGTTGCGCTGATGAATGTGGAAGATTGAAATATAGTTGACAAAGGGAAGCAATACGATTATACTGTGCAACATTCACATGAATTGGTGTCCTGAAAATCCAACGAATTATTCGGCTTTATTAAAGTAACACTCCCTCATGTCGCATAAGCAAATCACATTTGAATTGATTCGTTTTACTTTTCAGTCCTCGCCTTTGGAGTTAAGATTTATGCTCACGTGCTATGTGTGTGTGATGTATTAAAGCTTATGATGCTATTGTTTTTATTTGAGAATGGACATTCATCCTTGAACATTAAGGTGCAAGTAAGTAACGTGTCGCCGAAAGAAAGTGAGTAAACAAGTTGTTAAATTGTATCCATATACGCGATCATAATTATGCGACAAAAAGATCAAAGTCGCTGAATATCCGATGTCAATTTAAGAACAATGTAATGTTCTTAAAATTATGTTATGCAAGGGTCAGTTATGCCTCCGCTCATGTCTATGCGACGGCGTGCATGTTCGGTGTTAAAAACGTGAAAAATGAGTGCCTCCGGTTGGGATGTACACTTGTATCTTTTTTTAACAAAGATTATTATTATATGTTTAACAAAATATATATTTCACATTTCACAAAAAAAAAATATTGTCACAAAAAAGGCCAAATATATAATTACCAAGATTTTTCAAAACGTATATTTTTCTCTAATAGATTTTGTACTCTTTTTCAACAAAACATACTTTGTATAGAGATTGTTTATTAAGTAATTATTCATTACACGCCTCTGAATATAATAATTGAATTGCCACGGTCGACCAGTCGGGCAAGGAATGGCTCAGTGACAAGCACACGAGTGTGTTGTGTACACAATTCTTTTTATTCTTCCACATCAGTGAAGGAAGGGATTGTTTATTAAAAGTTCTTGATGGGCTGCTACGTTGACCTGAGACAGGCGTTTAAAACATTGACTGCTGCGAGAAAGCTTGGGCACTTCCGCCGGTCCCCATGAAGGTCGACATCCCGAGGGCGTCTGGACAGCACACTCCTCGCCCGAAACCTATACCGACGCACCTGTTAACAGGCGAAACGAAAATTATCCTTGTATAGACCTGTTGAAAGATCGGTAGTCTCCGAAGCAACCTCTTTTTGGAGATGCACTAACAAACGAGCTCACGATACATCGTGGCGCTTTGAGGTTTTTGGATTTCTTCAGCAATTGTCTTTCGGTCGTTTTAAATGCGTCGCCAAAAAGATGTGGCTCTAAAGTTTTCTGGCCGTGCATTGCATATTTTTTGTAAAATAAAATCATATTGTTATGTTTGAATTTGAGAAAACATAATCCTGTATTGTAAACAAAATCATGTTTCAAATTTTTCTTCTGATTTTTTTTTCCATCGCATACATTGTTTGCATCGAAATCGTACAATTATGTTAACCTTGTTCAGACAATGCACACTTAAAATGTTTCAAAAGCAATGTACATGGGGAAATATACCATCCTCACTGCACAGATACAAATTGAACATATATATATTGTCAGTTCGATATACGATTTTCATCGTATTTACTTGATTCAATTTCCACATGTCTATCTTACAATGTAGCCTACGTTTCTAAATAAATGTTAAAAGTATTATGGATAAATGGCAGATATGAACAGAACGCAAGTTCATAAAACACTTTACCGTTGCCCGGTGGAACATGGGTTAACAGAACCGCAATATGCTGTTGGTCGGGTGTCGCCTCCACATGGACTCACGGTGCGCGTCGGTTGCTCTACCGACGTTTCCGTTGCGCTTTGAAAGCCCGTCGTGTCCTGTGATTGAAATGCTCCTCCCTGTATGCTGGTTCCGCCACGACTACCGATGATTCTGCGCCGGGCCGCTTCAAATGCTACTAAAGCCGGGCTGCTGTTCTCTGGCAAAAGATATTATAAAGTACTATTTATTATTATTATAAATACTATTTTTCTTCTTATTCGTCTTATTCTCCTTATTTTTCTTATGCTTGTTATTAAAATCATTATAATTATTATTATTAGTATTTTTATTATTATTATAATAATTATTATGCTTATAATTATTATTATTATTAATCATTTTCATTAAAATTATCATATGCGT
Organism: Dreissena polymorpha; assembly: GCF_020536995.1. Classification (NCBI taxonomy): domain Eukaryota; kingdom Metazoa; phylum Mollusca; class Bivalvia; order Myida; family Dreissenidae; genus Dreissena; species Dreissena polymorpha. The sequence continues at coordinate 72,072,350 of NC_068356.1, forward strand.
TGTTGTTGTTGTTGTTGTTTGTGTTCTTTGTGTTGTTGTTTTATTGCGTGTTCAATATGCGGCAAGGGGATGATACAAGCCAAAAAAAATCGAAATGTCAATTTTTGAAGCAAACAATATTAAGTTATTAACAATGATATACATTTAGCCCTAGAAATTGCTAAAACAAAATGCGACAGTCGAATGAAGTTTGTTACAAAGTCAGTTCATTTCATGTTGTATGCCATATGTTCTCATGAACTTATATCCGGTCTTTATCCCTTATTACCACATCCGGGTCTGGTGACCTGCGGACAGCAGAGCCCCATGTTCATCCCCTGAGACCCTACCGCCTCGCACGTGTGACACGAGCCGGGGCACGTGCTGTCCTGACCCGGCGTGCATTGGGTGAATACACCGCTATTCACCATCGGGTCATCGCACGGCGCTAAGCGATGAAAAACAGAATCAGAGGTTATAATTGAAACAAAATCAATAAATATATATTTAAACTTAATTGATGAAACTGATTCGTTTTCAAAGCTCCAATCTGGCACTGCAACTACCTAAATTCTACATTCACGTTCCTCAAATTTTAAATAATTATTGGCCACTCAGAATGATCGTTACATCTGATCTGTTATTTTCATTGGCTCAAATTTTCCACATTGTGAACAAGATAACCCCAATGATTTTTAGCTTTCCTGGGGCCAGTTCGTGGGTTCCGTTTTGGTAGAATGCCCTCGCATTGGGGATCAAAGCACCCAATCGCTGGACGACTGTCAACCACGCCACCGGACATGGTCCAATGGTCCAAAGTCGAAATTTGACTGGCCAATTACGCTCTTGTACATTTTATGTTAAAAGGGTGATACAACGATGGAACGATATTTATACGTGGGAAATAATTTCATTCATAAGATAATAAACTAACAAAAAGTTAAAGATGATGCTCTTGTTAAAAAATAAGCATGTGACAATCATTTTAATGCGATTATAATTAATATATTGTCCAAATAAACTAACAAAAAGTTAAAGATGATGCTCTTGCTAAAAATAAACATGTGACAATCATTTCGGTGCGATTATAATTACCGTATTACATTTACAGTGGACGTCAATGACAATGAACGTGCTTTGATCAGTGGTAGTTTTCATGTTGTTCTACTGAGCCATGTAATGTAAGCACGTCTGTATCACCACATAAAATTAATGTTTGACTACGGATTCTACTGAATATCGAGACATGAACTTGCTGTATTTTTCCAGTGCACTTAAAATAAAAACATACACACCAACCCGCTATTGATTTATAGATACCAGCATAGAACGATAATTAGAAGCTTTATTTAAAGCTAACATGACATCACATAAATCAATTTCATCGAGAAAAATATGTTAATGTTTCGGAATTATTGCCTCTACGTTGTTTACGTGAGCTTTAAATTTTTGCTTCGAAAACGCATACAATATAACATAAGAACACCAATGTATCAAGAATATCCCGCAATTATTGACGGAGCAAATGGATTTTGGTATAAAGGTGTTTCAGCATTGTAAAATGTTTCCCGCTTGTGATCGGAGGGCGTAAGTTTCTCTTTCTGTAATTAAAAATGATGCTTCTATATTTATTGAACGTTTTAAGTCATAAAGAGCATGGGCGCTAAAACATCATTAATTACAAAAGTCGGAAAACTGCTTCATGAGTGTTCGAATGGCTTCCCACAACATATGCCTCAATGTCCGGGATGAACTACGCACCAAGTTGGAGTATACAAAGAACTAAAGTAAATGCGTTTAATGTATTAAACTTGAAACGAAAGACGATATTTATCACACTGCTTCACGTTCCGACCTGCGCCTGGTGTTGTCGCATCCCAGCAGCAGTACCGGTGGTCTCCCCCGGGACTGAGGACGCACTGGGAACCAGTCGGGCACTCAATGGAGCCGCGGCCGCCGCCGCACGTGAACCCATCTATCCTGCGGTCCGCTGGACAATTTTGCCCCAGGGCGTCTGAAATAAGCCGAGTGGAGAAGAAGTACAGCGCATCGCACATTTCAATTATGTTCTATTAGGACAAGTAATTAAATATTATCGCGAACAATCTGTCTAACAAACATAAACTGCTAAATAATATGTTAATATTGGTGGCGAAAATTATGTTTTTGTACTGATTTGCTTTTTTTCGACTTCAAACATCTTATTGAAATGGTATCTCTTAGTCTTACACGAATATCGGTGATACAACGAGCAAAATAGTGACTTATATATAACAAAATAAACCCTGCATAATGAAGCCCTGATTCTGACCGAATCATAGCTTTTTTTCTTCTTTCAAGTGCAAACATATTAAATAGATCGTATATTGTTGCCGTAAATGCCAGTCTGTGTCAATCGTATTTCAGGACAAATCGCACGCACATCATGAGAGATTCACAGCCACGAGTCATCCAATTCCTCGCAGTGCTTACCACCCCATACAATTTGACGGTGAACTCTGCGTTCCCAAGCAAATGCCTTCCATACCCTGAAGGATTTCTAGCTTTAAACTTTCTCTTATTTAATGCAAATCCGTGCTTCTACATATATGAACTTGTGGATAAAATTGATGAAACTGGGCTTAAAAAATATAAAAACAACAATAATATTTGAGTCCGCCGCCATAACTTTATGTGTGAATGCGAAAGAGATTTGATAAAGCATTGATGAAGATATGCTCCGAACCAGTGATACCGAGGCTGGCGCCCTTTTATAGGGCTGTAAAACATCATTTCGGTCATGTTCACCAGGGACATGTCGGAGAATGACAAGGACGAAATTGACGTGCAAAACGTCCACATGAACACGACAGCTTCAAAGAAAAACATCATGGGGACATGATATTTAAGACGAATAAATAAGTTATTTTTCTAGCTTGAACGAAATTTTGAAACGGAAACGCGCGCAGTCTGCATTCACTAGTTTATGTATACTGTGCGTTTGTTGCAATGGGTAGGAATGGAAATTATAACAACTGGTAATGACTTGCAACGTCGGTGCTAGCAACAACAGCAAACAGCTTATTATTTTATATATTTTTAACTATTTTTCAAAAGAAGATGTTACTATTAAATGTGTGCTTTGTGTCGTTTGTTCATTTTAAAACGCTATAGGGAAGAATAGCTCTACTCATTTTTACTTTATCCGCCACCTCTTTTAGAAACGGACTGACTGACAGACTGATAAAAATAAATCAAACAGCGCATGCTTATTAAAACGACCATTCAAAAAGAATGTTTTTCACTTAGTTTACAATAATATTATAGTTGGTATCAAGTTGGAAGCAAGACCATATAATGCAAACATGTCTGTTTTCGATTGACGATTAAATAAGCAAAAACTTTTTTTGTTGACCATTAAAGAAGCAAACACGTTGTTTTCGCTTGACCAGTAAAGAAGAAAGTTGTTGATTTTTTGCTTGATACATATTGAAGCAATCACGTTTAAGTAGAGATTCCACATACATTCGCTAAATACCACTGATGAACAAACTATGTTTATTTGCTTTATCATAATGGAATCTACCACGTCAATGTGTTTGGTGTATTCAGAAGTAACGCCCATTTTTGCTTCATAGGAAAATCAAAATTCACTAATTCACTTTTAGCGACGGTTCAATTTATAGCCGGGATTATAACCTGATACCAAATTCATCTTTATTGATATATAACAGCTTATAAAAAGCGCATTGAAAACATTCCCAGTTTATTGTTTAAATTCTATAAAATAATTTAAGTTATATTGTTCTGTCGATAATTGTTTCAGGCGAAAGCGCTTTTAAAGTTTCTTCGAGGAGGTCTATAATTTCAAAGGAATAAAATAAACCCTGTTCTGCACATCAACAAAAGAAAAATATTTACACGAAGTTTATTTGCATTGACATCATTTTTTTAAATTTTATAAACGAATTTAAGAAGATAATAATAAATTATTGATGCACATATTTTGTATAAATTATATATAGTTACCCGTAACAAAGCATCCAATTAAAATGATTACAAGAAACATTTCTGGCTTAAGATAAGCTTCTCCACGTCAGACGTTGAAACGTTCAATACAGCTTCAGCTGCTTACAGAAACCGACTGGCTCTAAAGAAATATCAAACGCCAACCTAACGTTTGTTGGGTTCCGTTACGTAACATGCATGCATACGTACGTCGTCGAGAAAAAATTACGCGAGAAAGCAAACTTGTAGCGCAATGGTTGTCAAAGCATACGTACGGAATGCCGTTAGGACCATCGTGGTTACACGTTAAAATCCAGAGGGCGAGAATGCGAGAACGCGATAGTACGATGGCGACAATGCGACAATATGATGACGACAGTGCGACAATACGATGGCGACAATAGGATAGTACGATGGCGACACTGCGATGATACGATGGCGACAGTACGATATGACAATCGCATTGTCGCCGTCGTACTATCGCACTGTCGCAATCGTATTGTCGCACTGTCGTATTGTCGTCATCGAACTATCGCGTTATCGCATTCTCGCCATCGTACTATCCCATTGTCGCCATCGTATTGTCGCACTGTCGTCATCGTATTGTCGCATTGTCGCCATCGTACTATCGCGCTTTCGCCCTCTGGATTTTATTGTGTAACCGCGATGGCACTAACGGTATTCCGTACATACTGAAAACACCTCGCGGTGGTTCGTTTGAACTTCATTAGCTTGTCGAAACGGGAGATAACAGCGTCAGCAAAAGCAGATTCGCAGTTATACAAATAAACGTCAACCGCATACCATCACAAATCGTTTAAATAATTTATATTTTATTCATTAAGTCTTTACTTCGTCATTTGCTTAGTTTTTCGTGTGCAATAGGGTCCTGAAATGTTTGTGACTTAAACAAAAATAAAATATTAATCAAACATATTAATCTCGAACGACTGTCTCAGATTTTCAATTAAATTACATGTAAATGTATAAAAAAAATATTTAAAAAAATCTTCGCCGTTGTGCTTTATCAAAGCGAAAGCGGAAACGCTCGCACGAAATTTCAGCGAGCGAAAACATGCCTTATCCTTGCTTGACCAGAGCCGTGAGTGAGAACCAGTGCCGTGGCGTATACCGTGCGGGTCGTACGTCAACTTGACCAACTTTTAGATGAATATTGTGTTTAATGCTTGTTCAACATCAATTGGACTACCAAAAAAGGATAAGCCAGAAGCTCCATGTGTTCAGATAAATCACGATTGGTAATTTGTTTTTACAAAAAACACACACACTCGGAATCAGATATATTTACCGATGATCCATAAACATGAATATGCTTCGTCAAGTATTGGTTTAGTCTTCAAAGTCTTATCGAAATCTTGTTCGGTAAAAGGACAAAGGTGTTTGATTCATAAAATATTCATTATCAACAATGTTTTCAGTGTCAAACTTTGTCTAGAATGGTAATAACGTACATTATTTGGCAACATGTCACATATTGTGGATAGTTACCGAGGATTATTTGATACTACTAGAGTCATACAGAAAATGAATGTATATTCATCAGAGTGCCATTTTCTTACATCTTCAAAACTTGATTCATACTTCAAGATAATGATTTTAAAAGATTGTATTGAGTTTTCAATTATTTATTTATGCAGCAGGTTTGTATTTTAATAGCATTAGTAAAGAAATCAATCGACCTCTCATGTTCTCTGGTTTCCTCTAATTCAGTCGTATAAAATGATTCAGGACCAACTTAAAACAATAGTAACAAGTGATTGGTTTATATATATATATATTCAATATTACATTTAAAAGCATAACATCGTATCATTTATTTCAGGCTGATAAACAATTGTTTCTTAATTACTTAATGAAACTTTTTAACCTTGCACAATACCACAGTACATAATATAAATTATGCATAAAACACGTTTTATCCAAAACGTAACATTATTTTCAGAAATCGCAACCGTTAACCTGTCTATTGTTTCTATTGCGCGGAAACATTCGAATCAAACTGCAGTAACAATGTACAGCCAAATATAATAGAGTACGTAGGGTGAAACAGCATATAGTATTATTGCTGGTTGCACTTGCCGTTTTCCCAGTTACAAAAACAGAAATGCAGTGAGAAAATAAATACAACTTCCTCCGATAAGAAAACGATTCAGGACATTCATAATTACTATTCTTTTTTCGAACAATACTTTATGTAAGCGATGCAATATATACATGCAATAGACACATGGTTTGCCTATGCAGACATAGTAAATGCTTGTGACATATATCCGCTTGTAATGAGAGGGTATTTCGTAGACTATTTGTAAATTAAACATTAATATATAATATGCATATAACACTAATATTATACTGTATACATGTAATGCTGTGCTTGTAATTTTTATAGGTTCGAGAGCGCATTCTAGACGACACTACCGGTTAATAAAGATACAAAACTATGTCCTGATATTATACAAAAAAGTTTCGTCGTCGAAAATGAATTTGTGGTTGTCAAAAGTCAACACACATTAATTTTCCAGCGATAAAAACGCCAGCTTAGTGATGCCCGTGAATGACATTATCCAACAAACAAACGTTTCAAGTACATGTGCGCTCATTGTGATTTTCAAATAAAGAGCATGGGGCAAATAGTGACCATAAACAAGATGCGGATGATCTACAACAAATGTTCAAATACATGCAAAGGCGTAGCTAGACAATGTTAATCCGGTCTTCAAGACAATTAAGGAAGTTAGATGTGCATCATTGTTACGGTAAATGCTATATGTATGCACGAATGTTCCACCACCCTCGTCATCATTCCATCTTTGATAGAGTTTGTGATAAGTGTTTGGACCTGCGGAATAATGTGAACCTGTAGCTGAATATGCTTCAACTCATGGACCACCTCTTTTTATGCAAAAATGTGTTTACGGGTTTTAATTTTAGATTTTCTTATCTGTTTTGTGAATTAAGACCATCCATTTTTCATGTTTAGAACAGAGAGGCAGCCGAGAATGAACAGAGAGGCAGCATTTTGACAGAGAGGCCACCGATATGCATCTACACCGTGATACTTTCTACTCAACGTAAGACTTCCTTTAAGAAATACACGAATTGAGACGTGACTGTATTGGTGTTTTTTAAAACAAATTATATTATTTTATTGTCTTTTTTTACAGAATTTAATTCATTATTTTACTTTTAATATGTATTGTGTATGAGTTGAAAGCTGCATTTCGTCTATGAGATATTTTTATTTTTCAACTGAAAGGTTTTGATTGACAAAGAAGTTAATTTATGATTGCTTAACATACGTTTAATGATAAAAACGTCAAACTGACATTTAAATTAGCCTTAGGTTACACAAAGCATATGTTGACGAGAAAAATGATTGGTAAACAAGGAGCTAATTATTATTTACAATTAACATGTCAAGGAAATATTTTGATTCAGATAACAACATACAGTTTATCCTTGAAACATACGGAAAGTTCTCAAGATATCGTATTATTGTCGTTCTGTCTTGTTAACACGACTGTTACGTCATAACAAACTCACGAACATGTTTCTGTCTAACCGACGTCGCTGAAGCACGTCAACGTTATTTTACGTTGAAAGCGTAAATAGGCAATTAACGTTTGCTCGTCGACTAATCTACCAGAAGTATTTTTTGTTTTCGAGAACAGCTGTTCGAATAAGATTATCGACGTGTTACGGTCAAAGACATTGTGAAGATAAGACATGATATTAATATTCATTGGATGCCTTATTGTTGGTAAGTTTAATTTGTATATATTCTTGATGTGATCACTTGTATTTCAGTTGCCGTTTTTTTGACAGACCTGTAAAATGGTCAAATGGATAAACATGGTAGTTGCACTAGTAATCAAGCGAATTCTTTTGGTTACTGCAATTAAGATCAACAGAATTAACGCGGATGCTTCACTAATATTCAAGCGAATACACGTGGTTGCTTAACATATAAACGTGACTGCTGCACTAATGGTCATTTGAATAAACGTGGTTGATTATCGAATAGTCAAGCGAATAAACGTGGTTGTTTAACTAACAGTTAAGCGTATAAACGTGGTTTATTTACTATTATTTAAAGCCTCTATAACGCTCAAAATCAACGAAAATCTCGTACAATATTTCGTAAAATTAAGTTAAAATTAAAAATCAGAGTTCCTTTGGCAATTGCCGAAATTTCAACGCCAGATGTTGTCTGGTAAAATAAATGTTTGTAGATACAAAATGTTCGTTTTTACAAATGTTTTGCATATTTAATTCAATTTTTATTTCCCGCAACGATATCTGTTCATACGACACATGAACACTTATATGGTACCATTTTAGTGTTCGTGTGTCGTATGAATAGATATATTCGCGGGAAATTAACATGGAATTAATTGTATTACAAATAAATAAAAACGAGCATTTTGCATCTAAAAGAAATCTCTGAAATCACACCACATCTAGCGTTAAAATTGTGGCTGTTGCTATAAGGAACACTGATTGTTTAGGTGTTAACTTTATTTTACGAAATACTTTACGACATTTTCGTTGATTTTGAGCGTTATAGAGGCTTTACGCGACTTAGTGTGCTTGCTGCACTAAAGTCAAACGAATAAAAGTGATTGTTGCACTAATGATCATTTGCATAAACGTGTCAAGCGAATAAACGTTGTTTATTTCCTCATATGTTAGCGACTAAATGTGGTTGCTATACTAATAGTTTCGAGATAAACTTTCATGTTGCACTGATAGTCACGTGAATACACGTGATTACTACACTCATAATCAATCTAGCAAATACACATGGATTTTGTGCTAATTGTCAAGCAAATAATTTTTAAATGGTTCCTCACTAATAGTCGACAGAATGTTAATTGGTTGTTTTATTAATGTTCAACCAATTTATATGTGGTTCTCTCAATAATGGTCTGACAAAGTGAAGGTTCAGGACTGAAGCGGAGAGTTGCGATTTCTTCGCCAATGGTGGTTGTTGTACAAAAAGAACCGAGCATGATTGATCAACATTTTGGTTAAGAGAATGAACGAGATTGAATATGCAGAGTATACAAGAATCTGGGTTGAATGGGAAAATACGAGTATGTCTATTTTATAAAAATGTCGATACGAAGATTTGAAACATAGGGCCAAAGAAAGTTTGAAGTAATGATTTCTAGTGTGTTTTTCTTGTATATGAATTCTAGCATTGACACCTCAAATTAACAACCTATATTTAATCACCCCTCCTATAAAACCTATATTTAATCACCCCTCCTATAAATGGTCTAGCGAATGAGCGTGTTTTATATACATGTATGGTAAATTTTGCGATTAATGCGGTTGCTTGATTGATAAGCACATATAACATTGATCACAAAGAACATCGCTAGATCTATGGTAGCACGAAAAAAACGACGTCGCTTAATTATCGTTCGCATTAATGTAAAATTCATGTTTTTTAATTATCAAAGAGAAAGCATTGTTGCGCATTTTAATTACTTAATTTCTTACGAAATGGTGTTGCCTCATCAATCAATTGGACGATTTAGTACGTGCACGTGTTTGCTGTATCGCTGTGATTGACAAACTGCCATTCCTTATCGTGTGACAAATGTGTTTTAAATAGTTGTAGCCACACAACGATTGGACATGCTGCATTGTTAAAACATGTATTATGTAAATTAATTCAAATGTATATGTGATTTTGATACAAAAACAATTGATAAACTGCTTAATACAAATACAGACGCTGATAGCCGCCTGTTGTTAACATACACATAATACGAATACACAGTAACGCCCTAAACCAACCAACAGACACACACACGCGCACGCACGCACGCAAACGGAAGCGAACGCGACAGCCTTTCAGCGCAGGAGTTGCATACGTTAAAATAACAATAAGGTATGACAGACGGACGGCGGACATTAACTGACCACTATAGTTGTCAATTCAACAAGGAAAACATATGATCACGGAAGCGGTGTTAATAATGCTTTAGGAATGTAATTACCTACCATAGCCTCTACCACTATGTTTCGGGAATATTATTACCTACCCTCCCATCTACCCTCTATCTTTTAGGAAAATTATAACCTACTCTCGCCTCTACCTTCCTGATTTTAGAGTGTTATTACCTACCCTGGCCTCTACCCTCCATGCTTATTTTAGAGTGTTATTTCCTACCCTCGCCTCTACCCTCCCTGCTTTAAGAGTGTTATCACCTACCCTCGCATCTACCCTCCGCTATTTCAGGCGCCCTGGGGCAGCAGTGTCCGGCGGACCGCCGCATAGAAGGGTTCACGTGTGGCGGCGGTCTAGGCTCCACGGAGTGCCCGAGTGGTTCCCAGTGTCTGATTAACCCAGGTGGAGGCCCCCGGTACTGTTGTTGGGAAGAGTCGTCCCCTACGCAAGGTGACCAGGCGTTACAAGTTTGAGACATTTCAGGTTTAAGCAAAAAACTCGCTGTCGATGTATAAAACAATTATGATAATTATTAGACCTGTGTGCATTCCTCCACCTAGTACGCGTTGTTTTCACATAGTTTTATGATGAGTCTAAATGAAGTTGTTGCTCGTCAGACATTTAATGATGAGACTAAAGCGAGCTATTGTGGATCATGGAGCTTAATATAGAATTATCGGACTTTAATTCGATTTTCCATTTAGATAACATGTACTGCAGATCAAATGTAATTTTATAAGAACATTTCCATTTACAGCCATTAAGAGGCGCATTCGTTTAATATAATTAGTTTAATATGTATTTCGATTAAGGGTAAATTAAGACATGGACTTATTAATGTTATTTGTTTAACCCATTTATGCCTAGCGTCTAGAAAAAAGGCCTTGGCAAACAGCGTAGGCCAAGATGAGACGCCGCATGATGTGGCGTCTCATCAGAGTCGGCGCTGTTTGCTTAAAGGAGTTTCTGTAAGAATTATTATACATATAGAAATAAAATACTAGACATCCATAATTTTGGAAATAAATTGATCCAATTTAGAAGGATGGGAGAGTCCACTAGGCATAAATGGGTTAATGGTGACCACTTCATTTCGTCAATATATCGCCGATTCCGCGTAATTACGCTTAACGCTGCTGTCGCTTAACTGGTCAAACAGGTTTAAAAAGCAAGTCTTCCGTTTTTCTTGTTTAGCACCTTGCGAAGACCCACTGGTAAATAATGGTGTCTTCACACAGTGCACGCCGGGTCAGGACAGCACGTGCCCTGGGTCGTGTCACAGGTGCGAGGCGCTCGGGTCACGGGGAATGAACATGGGACTTTGCTGTCCGCAGGTGTCAAGACCCGGATGTGGTAAGGAAGAATACTTACCTCAAATAACTTATCAAGTCCATGTATATGTTTTAGATATAGTACGAGGAACCTAGTATGGGCATTCATATATTGATATACATTTGCGTTACTTTGACCACTCTTTGTTCACCCAAGAGACTTACATGATCATACATTAATAAAAATGTGTACCTATTATCAACTACATATATTAAACACTATCTTTATATAATGCAGAAAACTAATAGGTAAAGCATCATTATACAAGGAAGTTACCAAGTGCGATAATACCGTCTCCTTATTCTTAACCCAGAGAACAGCAGCCCGGCTCAAGTAGCGTTTGAAGAAGCTCGGCGAAGAATCCTCGGTAGTCGTGGCGGAACCAGCTCCCAGGGAGGCGACTTTGGCTCGCAAAGTTCAATGGATACGAGTGGGTTCCAAAGCGGAACAGATATGCCGGGCTCGCAAAGTTCATTCGATACGAGAGGGCTCCAACGCGGAACGGATATGTCGGGCTCGCAAGATTCATTCGATACGAGAGGGTTCCAACGCGGAACGGATATGCCGGCTTCGCAAGGATCCTTCGATACGAGAGGGTTCCAAGGAGCTCCGGATATGATGGACCCGCAGGATTCTCGAGATATGCGAGGGTTCTCGAGAGCTCCGGATATGCAGAGGCAGCAGATGTCGGCTTTTCCGAGCCAACCTAGAACACCCGAAGTGCCGATGCGCCCAATGAGTCCCTGCGGCGGTGTCCCACCGACCGGATATTGCGTCATGGCTCCATTCCCGCGATGTCCCGTTGCACAGCGGTAAGAAATGCATACAGTCATTATTGCAAAAGGTTTTAATGAAATTGCGTGTGTAGGAGTTACAAAAACAATCAGTTTGATCATTATGTCCACATGTGTCGCTACCTAACGAACATGTGCGTTCATGTGTATCACAAATGGACTTTTTTCAAGAAAGATGCATACTCGTTAGGAAGCATTATTCCGAAACGTTAATTGACAATTTATACGTACAATAACTTATCAATTTAATATGCATGCAATTTATAACATACATCCTTATTGATGATATTCGAATAGTTTGACTGTTTGGACATATTTATTTTCACCCGCTATGTGTGCTACTAGGTGTGCACAAATTTGCCAAAAAGTCGTGTATAGATGCATAAATGCAAAGAAATTGCACTATGATACCGTTTTGCCAAACGCATAAATGTGAAATTTAAACACACCAACGCTCAACGTATTGATGTGCAGTTTCAATAGTTATGTTCAGTTTAAAGCAACATAAATAGTTAAAATCAAAGAATACTTCGTAAAATATTTCGTAAAATAAAGTTAACCCATAAAAATTAGTGTTCCTCATAGCAATAGCCAACATTTCAACGCTAGATGTGGTATGGTAACACAAATTGAACGACATACAAAATGCCAGTTATTTTTTTGTGTGGCGCAATACTTACTTTGTACATGAACATGTCTTGAATATATTGTCCCACAAAAACAGAAAAAAGAGCATTTTGTATCGTGTTAAATATATGATACCAGACATCTAGCGTTGAAATGTTGGCTATTACTATAAGGAACATTGATTGAGTACGAAATATTCGTTGATTTTTAAGTATCGGCACTATAGTTGAATATACGTTCACATATACATTAATACTTCTTTTTGCCCCAAGAGTTGCATGTTTTTCTAATAAAATGAGTTAAGGTGATAGTCTAACGAATTTACAATATCTCACAATATCTATCCACTTACAATGCATGTGTGAAACTTGGGATCTTATTATTCAGTGAACACAGTTATATTTTGAAATCTTTAGTAAAATTTGAAATGCCGTCCAATTACGACAGAGGCGATGAAAATCATAAATTATAATTACGTATTTTGTTGTCATCATGATTTCGTTAAACGGGGAAATCACAAAGAACGTTAAAAGAACGTTAAAACCAGTGATCGTGTTCTGAGAAAACTGGGCATAGTGCACGTGCGTTAAGTGTCGTCCCAGATTACCTTATGAAGTCCGCACAGGCTAATCAGGGACCACACTTTCCGCCTAAACTTGATTTTCGGTAACGAGGCTCCTTGAAACTTAAAATACAATAAAAGCGGAAAGTGTCGTCCCTGATTAGCCTGTGCGGACTTCACAGGCTAATCTGGGACGATACTTTACGCTCATGTATTATGCCCAGTTTTTTTAGAACACGACACAATTAGATCCTATGCCAATTAGGTATGTGAAAATAATTCTAAATATCATGTCATACCAATGTTAAGTCTATGTTTTGCGATTGGGCGGGTTGTTTTTCGATCCCCTCATCAACACCTCATCCAAAAACTTAACAATGCGGAAAATGGAGTTAAAAAGAGTATGATAAAGCCTGCAACGGCATTTCCCATTACTATGTGTTCGTAATTGATTATTTTGAAAGAGGTTGCATAGGCCAGGAAAAGACAAGGGGACGCTACACACTGAATCAACTTTTTTTGGCCGTTCGTGTTAATTACTCTTATTCACATGCATGCGGGTATCTGGTTGGGACGCGGGATGTGAGACGCCATTAAAATATTCCCTAAATTTCCTTTTCACGGGTGAGTGTATGTGTGTGTCAATTGCGTGCTGACGCGGATTGTGCTATCTATAGACGCCGTTATAATATTCCGTATACGTCCTGATTACAGGTGCGTGGGTGTAGGGTTCGGACGCGGGGTCTGCTGTCCATTGGCGCCGATGATGGGTATGCCCCCGGGTATGCCGCCCTTTATACCAAGGATGTCGCCCATAGGTCCAAGAGGTATTAGTGTTCACTGATGTAGTAATTTACAGAAATACGCCTTATCTTTTGTCTGTGAAGAACCAGTGCTTGCAAAGAACAATGTGAGAATGCTACCTGAGTGGTGGTCATACCTGTGCCTTCCTGGTGTCAGAACGGACATGGTCCTCTAAACAATGCTTCTGAATAGCGGTTAAATGCGCGCTTTTTAATCTATATTTTATACAAAACATTCCCAGTACCAGTAGGTCCCGTTAAAACAGAAAAAAATAAAACCTTCTATATAATACTAGTACCGGTATAATGTATACGTTTCTGGAAGTAAGGCTTGTATCGATTCTATTTGAAATCTTGTTTCCTCCATAACGATGAAGAAGTTATTAAAGAAAAAATCACTCCTACCTGGATTTCAGAAGACTGGAATACATTGTGAGTAGGTTTCTAATTCCAGACCGATGTCCCCGTAACGCCCCCTGTGTAAGGCGCGGACGTCACGAGTGCTACACGGACACGGACTGCCCTGCCCCTCTCGCTTGCTGTCACATAGGAGACGGTTGTCAACGACGCTGTCTCCCATCACCATAGCAACCCAACTAGCACTTTTTAATGGGTTATTTTTCAACAATCTGATATTATTCGATATTTTATCCATAAAATCGCAAAGGAAACTTCATTTGATCATTTATAATAAGTTATTAGAGATTCTGGTATTTCCGTATATTAAAATGATATTATGGGCATTTTGCACTGTTGAATTGAGCTGAAAAGAATTAACAGGTCAAAAGAGTTAGTTAAAATGTGGTTATTGACCAATTATCTGAAACTCATCTTGCTACCAGTTGTTTATAAAAATATATTATATATTCGCTATTCTTACGTGACCCACCCAGTCCTGTAAGCCGAAATGATCCGTAAAACAAAATTGTGTCTCTGTGTCGTATGAACGAATCTGCACTAAAACTTAATTTAGGTTCACATCGTACATGCATGACCAGTTGTCAAACGAAAGTACGGTTGATATTCAAATGCAGTATTTTTCTCTTTCCGGGATATTGTTTTAGTATGTTGATGCTGCGTTAACAAATATAAGTGTATATGAAGTGAAAACACCAAAAATAAACAACGGTTGCGATAGACACCTATAAACTGTTAGATGCCCATAATATCACTTTAATTAATAAACAGTCAATTATATTGGTAAATACAAATACGTCTTTCAACATAGTGTGTATATAACAGGTGCATGTTTGTTGTATAAGTTATTATTATAAAACTGTATAACATTCTCTTCAGCAAAATGTGTTCTATTTAGAAGTGTCCATTTCTGCCATACCTTAAGTTATAATATAATAATTTAAATCTGAAGCACAGTTATATTTGTATGACTATGGCAATATAAAGAGTGTGAGTATTTTACTACATCTTTGAACGTACAAAAATTGTCAACGATGTTTTTTTCTGAGTTTCAATATCAGTTAAGGCGGGCGTTCGGAGTAGCGTGTTGCATATTTGGTGATGGTTCATGGAATATCATTTATTATATTGCAATATAATCATCTGAATAATATCACATTCTTGCAATAAAATATATGTATTTGTAAAACATGTATTCGTTATTTTTTATTCTTAGCAATTATAGGGTATGCGTTGTTCTGAGGGGTAAATCACTTGACTATCAAGATGGCGACGTCCATGCCGAGACAGGTATTTTTCGCCGTTTTATACCCTTTATCACTTTTATTATTTGTTTTAATGCCGCTCACTTTCCAGACATATGAACAAGAAAGTGATTCGAGTTTAGTGCGCCTAAACATATCTCGACTTTACTCCGTACAAAATTTCTTAGAGGAATCACAAAATTACATCTCCTGCTAAGGAAATTTCCTACTGAAGAAGTAGAAGAAGAAGAAAAAGAAGAAGAAGAAGAAAAAGAAGAAGAAGAAGCTTTAAAATGTGTACATATGTAAACGGGAAACGTGTAGTCTTCAACATCATATTCATTGTGTAAATTAAATTTAACAATAACTTATTTATTGTATATTAAACAGATTGTATTCGTAACCTGGACCTGTTTATAAAATACAAATTCAATTTATCTTTGGACGCTATTTCTTGTTGACAATAATGTTTACGTAAATAACATTAACGCGAACAGCCATCATCAACGTTAAACATGTATTTTCCTGAACGATAGAAAGTGTAAGAGTTTTTTTTAATCAACCCTAAAACAATTTACGAAGCCATTTAAACAGCGAACTACATGACAATGATCAATTGTAATTAACCGTTGAAATTTAACTTTACAATGAAACAATAATCATCTTTTGTCCATTATGCAAATGGATTATCCTTTACATACATATTTTATTCTTTAACCCATTTATGCCTAGCGTCTAGAAAAAAAAGGCCTTGGCATACAGCGTAGACCCAGATGAGACGCCGCATGATGCGGCGTCTCATCAGGGTCTGCGCTGTTTGCTTAAAGGAATTTCTGTAAGAAATATTATAAATATAGAAATAAATATACTAGACATTCCTAATTTTGCAAATAAATTGATCCAATTTAGAAGGATGGGAGAGTCCACTATGCATAAATGGGTTAAAGAGGTGATTGTGATTTATACATGTCTAACAGTTGTAATAATCAGTTGTCTTTGTTCTCATAAAAAATTAATGCCCCGACAATGGTAATATGCAATTACTCGTTCTAATGATGTTGCTTCCAACATTGTCGTATAGTACGTATAATAAATTTTCGTGAATATAGCTCGACTTTTAAAGGGATCTTTTCACGCTTTGGTAAATTGACAAAATTGAAAAAAGTTGTTTCAGATTCGCAAATTTTCGTTTTAGTTATGATATTTGTGAGGAAACAGTAATACTGAACATTTACCATGGTCTAATATAGCCATTATATGCATCATTTGACGATTTTAAAACCTAAAAATTATAAAGCGTTGCAACGCGAAACGATTGAATAATTTGGAGAGTTCTGTTTTTGTCGTTAAGTTTTGTGAAACTACGAAGATTGCTTATATAAGGTATAAAATACGTCTACCAAGTGTACTCGGCGGAATAGCTCAGTTGGCTAAAGCGTTTTTACTTCAGGACTCTGGCAGGACTCCAGGGGTCACTGGTTCGAAACCTGGTCCGGGCAATGTTCTTTTCCTTTTTTTAATTTTATTCTTGATTTTTTACTGGAGCTTTTACGATCCAATGTTTACATTTATCGATATAAAGCATTTAATGAATAAGTTAAAAAATGCCAAAATCTGTGAAAAGGCACCTTTAATGTAACGGATAACTCTTGGCGTTCGTTAGTCTAGAGAGACAATGGTGTTGCGTCCCTTAAGGATATCACAGATATTTGTGGAGCACATGTTGCATGTACATTTTGGTTTCTTTAGCAGCGTTTACTGTGGCTGTGCAAATACTTTAAATGTTAAACAGAAAGATTTACAATATTAAAGATAAATAGTTATTAAACTCTTATGATTAAACTGGCTAACATCTAAGTATAACGATACTTTCTTGTTATCAGTTATAAAAAAAAAATTCAATTTTTACAAAAGTAGTTTAAATCCATTTTATTTTCCAGTTTGACATTTTGTTAAAACAATAAATTAAAATAATAACCCATAAAAAAATCCGTGCAGTTCTGAGCTCTTGGTCGTTCCAGTTTGTCATATGTTTAATGAAATCGGAATAATCTAGATTTGCTGAAGACAAAGAAAGATTGTTTGCATTGGAAGTGTACCAAAGCTGGTTGAGGACAGCGCAATTTATTTTTTATTCTGGCCTTAATGGTGATAACTTCTTTAGGGACATTGTTTGAATGACAAGCTTAAATGCAAACACATCAAGCGCTCTTTCTTATATCATAAAAAAACATGATATGATGAATGTTTATTCGTAAATTATAGTGTTCACGATTAATTCAAACTAGCTCTACTTACATAAGTGATTAATTATTGTGATTGAATAACTTTTTATAGATACAAACAGCCCTGGCATTGTTGTACTTGTGTCACAATATGAACTATTAAAAGGCGCCTCTGTGATGCTTTGCGTCATTTGCTCCTTTGTGTCATATCTTAATGACTCTATTTCTTGA
The DNA here is from genome assembly GCF_020536995.1 of Dreissena polymorpha. Lineage (NCBI taxonomy): Eukaryota > Metazoa > Mollusca > Bivalvia > Myida > Dreissenidae > Dreissena > Dreissena polymorpha. The sequence continues at coordinate 72,090,534 of NC_068356.1, forward strand.
ATAACTGTTTGGTTCCAAACTTATTTCATTCAAAAATAGTTGATAATCCATACCTAATGAACTCGCCCATAAGTCAAACGCATTCCCCTGTCAAAGCCACTCATATTCTTCCCTATCACTATTTGTGTCATCCATTTTCCTAGATTTAGAAAATTCAAACAGTACAATTTACAGTCCTTTGTTAAATTCTAAAATAATTACTTGGTAATTGCAAAACATATCGACTAAAATAAGATTGTGTTAAAGACTGTAAATGTTATGGTCACTTTTAAAGGGTCCATTCTAACATAACAAAGTCTGTACCATTTATAGCACGTGGATGATCCAGAACAAAATGGAATTACCGGTACACAGATGAAACATTCTGTTCTTCGTGCTGTTTGTGAGTTAAAGTGATATTATGGGCATCTAACAGTTCATAGGTGTCTATAGCAACCGTTGTTTATTTTTGGTGTTTTCACTTCATATACACTTATATTTATAAATGCAGCATCAACATACTAAAACAATATCACGGAAAGAGAAAAATACTGCATTGGAATATCAACCGTACTTTCGTTTGACAACTGATCATGCATGTACGATGTGATACTAAATTTAGTTTTATTGCAGATTCGTTCATACGACACAGAGACACAATTTTGTTTTACGGATCATTCCGGCTTACAGGACTCACCAGTCACGTAAAATATCGAATATAAAATATATTTTATAAACAACTGGTAGCAAGATGAGTTGCAGATAATTGGTCTGTAACCACATTTTAACTATCTCTTTTGACCTGTTAATTCTTTTCAGCTCAATTTAACAGTGAAAAATGCCCATAATATCACTTTAAGTGATCTTTGGAATGAATATGTTACGGAATCCGGATAGTGCTATCTTCTTTCATCAAGGGCGACACAAGACACACGAAGCGATATACGATATTTTGCGCGACACACGAAGCGACACATTATATTTTGCGCGATACTCAAAGCGATACACGATATTTTGCGTGACACACGAAGCGACACACGATATTTTGCGCGATACAAGAAGCGACGCGCGAGAATGAACCACGAAATATCGCCCTTGTGTAGGTAGCACAACAGGCGAAATATCGTGGTAAATATCGCGTGTCGCTTCGTGTATCGCATCAAATATCGTTTGTCGCTTCGTGTATAGCGCAAAATATCGTGTGCCGCTTTGAGTATCGCTCAAAATATCGTGTGTCGCTTCGTGTGTCACGCAAAATATCGTGTGTCGCTTCGTGTTTTGTGTGTCGCCCTTTGAACGCGAGACACGATATTTTGCGCGATACTCAAAGCGACAAAACTTGAGTACCAATGGTTAAATGTGTGTAACAAAGTCTCAAATCATGTAAAAACTTCACCTATCTTTACAAACGTCAAAGAACGAAAAGACCGTCTCAAGGGAAAAATCGACTCAAGTGCGGGTTTTTCGACTTAGGTCTTTAACAGTTTTCACTTTATTTTATGACGTTGTCCCTCTACTTAAGTATGTGTTTACCTTTTCGCTAGGCTTCAGATAGTTATTAACCTTTTAACTAGACTATATGTGCTGGTGCCGTCGCTTATTTCACCACTGTCCTAAATCCGTAATTCCATCCAAATAAGATTGTAATAAATGGCAAAAATGTGTGTGATGGTCTTCACCATTACAGACACATTCCGTTACAACGCTGACCAGTTTTATCTTGATCCTGCAATACAATACTAGTATTTAATGTACAGAGGCGTAGCTATCCCGTTTACTTGTTGTATGCCATTTCATGAGGCCAAGATGCACAATATGATGATAATTACTCTACCGGTAAATGCTTTAATAAAAGCATGTTATTTGTGTCTATACATGTACACTTTTTATTTTTATTGTATTTCAATCGATTTCTTTTATTGGTTTTAATCGCCCCGCCTTCATCCGAGTTAGCCTCAAATTTTAGGATAATCTGACAATGTATTATTGATTAAGGTACGTCTTTAGCTTGACTTAACAAATGCAATCCACCATGGCAACGTGAGGAACAAAGATTAAGAAACTGTATACATAATAACACATTAATAAAATTTACTCCAATAATTGGCAAGAGAGAAACCAAAGACACAACACACACAATTATGTCAACTTTCACGTTTAAGCTCTTGAAAACTGTTTTTACTATGTAATAATCAGAGATGGATCAATTGCAAAGTAAACAGTGCAATAAATTGATATGTACCTTATCAAGTTCACAACACGTCCATTCAACTCGAAATCCCAGCAATACATGTTTTAAACTTTTTCAAGTGACTTAGTTCCCCGCCTAACTGTACCCACTTACCAGAACTAAAAAGGGGGCAACATACAACAGGCAAATTCAACAGATAAAGGAGACGTATACACTTGATCTCTTGATAGACAGGGCATATGCCATATAATATTAAGAGCAATTCTCAGCTTATTCACACGACGTATTAAGTGCATTAAACAGCGAAAGCATGATTGTTTACGTAGTGGTATTTTCCGGGTTCAAGATTTTGACAAACTCGTCGGTTGCGCTCTTTTTGCAAATATAATAATAATAATGATACAAAGCGTTGATCCCGCGCAATGACCGCCGAATTCACTCGTCCATGGTTGATCCGCTGCATGCGGGCAGTATTTTTAGACATGAAATGTAACGATATATTTTAAGGCATTGAAACATCGTTTTGTTATTGGAAAAAATAATAAAATATCTGTAGACAAAGCATACCATGATTATCAATCAACGTTTTTGACCATGCCAATATAAAACACTACATATATAATTCAAAATAAACAAATATTGTTTGTTTGGTAATTAAATTCGAGATACCGGTGAGTTGCTTTGAAAAACTGATTAAATGTATAAATATTATTTCCAAGAAGTATGCATTTTTAAAGAGGAATGTCGGAGTAAAGCTCTCTCTTACAATTCTCTCACCATTATGGCTTTCAATATTGCTGAGTATTTTTCATTTGACATTATTCTATTAAAATGTGAGAGGGTCGGTTATGCATTATACCAGCTTTCTAGATAATGTGTTGGTAAGTGCAAATATTTAGCTTATTAAATGCACATGGAATTTACAATTGGTCATTTTTCACACGTTATACTTCCGACACACGAAAATATTAGAAATAACATTCAAGTCATCGTTTATGAATGTCGACAACAGCCCCCACTACTTAGCGGACTGGTTTGTCTTCTTTGTTTGGTGTAGCAAAACCGGACCAGTCTGAGACAAGAACAATGGCGATCGAAACATATCGCCTAGTGAAAACAAACAACTGAGAAATGCAATTTGTATGTTTCCAATTTGTTTGCATGCCTTTTCAGCTAGATTGTTATGAAGCAAACATATTTATGAACACAAAAACTGCTAAGAATTCGCACAATGTGAGGCTGTTACTCTGATAAACATAAAAATTTGCTCAATGAAAACTAAAAGTAGAACAATGAATTCCCATATCATAACATTACTTGAACCATTGTGAAAAAACATACATGCCAGAATTTTTCAGGTCCAAATCGGGACTTTCCTTAAAAATTGTCTGGACATTTGACCAAAAAGCGGGATACCTAAAACGATCAATCATTTCACCTTTTCTTTAGTCAGTAATCATTATATTACTTACAAAAACTCTTAATGTGTGCCCAGAATTTCATGAACGCATACATTCTCCATTTTCCAGAAGTAAACACACTCCATGAACTGAAATGTTGGGTGTCCCCATTTGCCTCGATTTGACATCCAATTGGTGCAGGGATATCCCCTTGAACCTATGTGAATCGTGTGACAGGATGTGAGCGCATCGAGCACTATTCTTATTCAACCAATCGTAAATTAACTCTAAATTTAGATTGATGCAATATGTACAAACTATTTTTTGAAAATCCGTCGAAAACGAAAGGTAATTTTTGAGAAACAATGTGTATTGGACATTCAATTTGTTTGATGTACAAAATCGGTGTTTTGACAGGTTTTATAACTTTTGGTTGTATAATACACAGGATAATATTATTGTTGTACTTGATTGGGCCATGAAATACAAACGCAGGCGGCGTTTATTTCTGTACGATACATATTTGGATAGCAATTAGCGACTCCTATCATTAAAACACCATGGTGTGAATGCTGATTAAATCAATAAGTTGCCAATAAATCGCTGATAAGGTGTCAAAAACAACACTGGTGCACTTGTAGTAGAAGTGGGTTGTAAATTGGGGGCAATAAAGGGATAAGCGATGATAAGTTTTAGCCAGAAAGAGCTTGAAAAGCGAATTTTATTGGGAACTTATAGACCTTACATCATTTTTAACGAATGTCAGGACAAATTGTCTCATATCGGGATGCCGGGACAAGGAGCCCAAAAGCAAGACTGTCCCGCGGAGATTGGGACGTCGGGCATGTATGTTAAAAACTATCTTTAAGATAACATTCATATTGTTGAAAAAAATATAATTTATAAATGGATTGCTCTGGATAAAATTAGATAAAAATGTTTTTTCTCACAACACTGATGTATATTTTCTCATGTATATAGGTCACCAAATGTAGGAAAATGTTTTCGAGCAGAAACCGATGACTTCGATTTTTTTGAATATTTAGAATATTCAATTATAAAGTATGATTATTTAGGACATGTATTTATCACCGGCGACATGAACAGTAGAACATCTAATGAATGCGACTATATTTTGTTTGACAAATATCTAGATGAGAACCAGCCATTTGTTTGTAAACATAATAGTATCCAACGGCGTAGTAGTAAAGACCCAGTCATTGATGCGTATGGTAAACAATTGTTACAGTTATGTCATGCTACTGGATTTGTAATAGCCAATGGGCGCTTAGGTAACAATAAAACAGGAGAGTTCACTTTTTGTAACTCTAGTGGTGCAAGTGTAGTTGACTATCTTTTACTAAAATATGAAACGTTTCAGCTGATCGAAAACTTTTTAATTAATGAACATAATGAATTTTCAGACCATGCTTGTTTATCGTTTACTATGAAAGGCCTTATAGAAAAAACATACATTGAACCACCCACACACAAGTGGAACGATCCATATATTGCCTTCGACATCGATTAGGTTGATTGGTTCCGACAAGAGTTATCCCTCAAATTAGAACCTTTGCAACCGGTCATCTCACCGGCGAGCAACGGTGATATGTCAGATATTACGAACAAATTCACACAAACTATATCATCTATAGCAATGTTCGTGTTCGGCAAATACAAAAAGATGCCTTAAACTAGTTGTAACAAATCCCGCAAAACTAACAAACCATGGTTTAACAAACAATCTGCCAAGGACAAAAATTACTTTAAAACAAAAATGAATAATTATAACCGTATCAAATCAACGGAAAATAGGATCTTGTTTATCAAAGCAAGAACAAAATATAATAAAAGTAAGAAAAAAGCATTGCTTGCTTACAGGTATAAAGAAGGACAGCGCTTGGATAAAATGGCATAATTAAACCCACGTAAATTTTGGAAAACACTCAAAAGTAAAAACAAGAAAGGAGACCTTGATACGAAATCTTTACATGCAAATGATTTGTTTCAACATTTCAAAACATTGTTCAATTATATAAATGAAAATCACACTCCCATAAGTGACGTATCGAGTTCAACCATAAGCGATCACTTATTAGATTCTGATATTTCTGAGATTGAAATAAAAATAGCTATTAATCAGGAAAATAACAATAAAAGCCCCGGCCCTGATCAGCATCAATCAGAGCTATTTAAACACACTGCCGATATAATCATTCCATTTCTTAAACATATTTACAATCGAGTATTCAAAACGCATGAATATCCACAGGAATGGGGAAAGGGAATAATCACACAGATATATAAACAAGGGGATGCAAACAAGGCAAAAAATTATAGAGGAATAACACTTACCAACATCATTGCAAAAATTAATTTCCAAATACTATTGAATAGGTTAAAAAAAATTGGTCAAATTTCAATAAAAAAATTACTCCAAATTGATTTGGATTACAAAAAGGAAAATCAATATCCGACTGTATTTTTATTTTGCAATCAATTATAACAAAGATTTTGAGTGAAAAAGAAAACTGTATTGCATTTTCATAGATTACCAACAATTTTTTGACCGCATAGACCATGAGTTCTTGTGGCACAAATTGATGAAGGAAAAAGTGAGTAATCATTTTATCGAGTCCCTAAAAGCTATGTACAATACGGTCAAGCTATGTGTAAAATTTAATGCAGAGTTTTCCCCCTCCTTTAGTTATAACACCGGCGTGAAACAAGGAGACCCGAGCTCTCCTTTATTAGCAATGTTTTTTCTCAATGATTTGATTGACAATATAACTTCAGACAGACCCGGAATTATAACCTTAGAAAATATTAGGCTATTTCTAATATTATACGCTGATGACATGATATTGTTTGCCAAATCACCAGAATGTCTACAACTTTTGTTAAACGAAGTCGAGAATTATTGTAACCTATGGGGCTAATTATTGTAACCTATGGGGCTTAAAAATAAATGTCTTCAAGACAAAATCAATGGTATTCGAAAACAGAAGGTCACATAGTATTGATCTATCTTTTTTTAACACAAAGATAGATTTTGTTGATTCCTTTAAATATCTCAGTGTAGTTCTATTTAAGAATGGGAATTTCTCCAGGACACAAAAAATAATTGCACAACACGCCTTGTTCTCTTTACATAAACTGGTCCAAATATTTGAACAATTTGAATTTTCAGTATCCCAAAAAGTTAAACTTTTCGACATATTAGTTGGACCTATACTATATTACTGCGCTGAAATATGGGGCTCAAACCCGGGCACTGATGTTGAATTTATACATACCAAATTTCTAAGATATATTTTAGGAGTAAAAAAATCGACTACTACAGCAGCGCTCTACGGAGAATTGGGAAGAGTGCCATTATCAGTCCACCGTAAATATATTATGATAAAATATTGGAAAAAAATTATAACTTTGCCAGGAAGCAGTCCTGTAAAAAAGATATATTATCTACTTAAAACAGATGATTTGAATAACAAAACATACAAAAATAAATTTTAGCTACACAAATAAAATCAATATTAAATGAACATGGTGTGAGTTCAATATGGATTTCTGAGGAAATCGATGACAACTGTTTATCTCTTGTAAGACAAAGGATATATGACCAATACTTTCAAAAATGGAACTGTGACATAAATAAATAACCGAAACTATCAACTTATTCAAAATTTAAACATACATTTACCCATGAAAAATACCTAGACATAGTCAAGGAAAATTACCTTAAACGATCACTTGCTCAATTGCGAACGTCATCACACCAGCTTGCTATAGAAACTGGGCAATATTCAAATACTCCGCAAAATGAAAGGCTTTGCAATTATTGCAATATGAACGCGGTAGAATCAGAATATCACTTTTTGTTAGTTTGCCCAAAATACAAGGAACTCAGAACAAAATTCTTCAAACCATATTTATGCAGATGGCCTACTGTAAATAAATTAATCGCACTTATAATCTCAGAATCAAAAGTTGTACTGAATAACTTAGCAAAATTATTAATTAAGCAATATAAAGTAATAATAATTATTATTCTAACAATTTAATTAATTTCCATTAACTTAAAAACATGTGTAAGAATAATTAAACAAAAAGCGTATTGTTGCATGCACATGTCAATAAATACTTAATAATAAGTAAATAAATAAATTGTAATAAATAATTGCCAATTGTGTTGTTGTCCACAATTCAATGTTACAAGTAAAGTTGTTATCAAGATATGTTTATGATGTCTGTTACGTAATACACGTAAGTTCAGTGACTTCATCATAGCAGACAAAGTCTTGCTAAACAAAAGAGCGTAGGTTCTTATATATACACGTATTATTATATAGTTTTTGCGTCTAATGGAACCTGGTTGGAACCCTAGAGAATGTGCATGATTATATTCCATCTTTTCTTCTTTTTTTATGAATTTTAACTATTCCACAAATTACAGTTTTGTTAGTTATTTCATTTTATGACATTTTTTAAAGGTATGACTATCTGTAAAAACAAATACTTATAGAAAAGTTCACATGTTCAACTAAGTTAGATGTAGAAAAGCATACTTTTATAACAATTTTTAACAAATACTTTATGTTTATTGTACATGGGTAAACATAGCATTAGGGAGCTGGGGTGGTATTCCAGAAACATCTTAAGTCATTTCTTAAATAATTTCACTTAAGTTCAAAATTACAATCTTTTGTATTTCATTAATAAATAAGGAAACACATGTTTTTTTGGTATTCCTTAAATAACATTGGCCTAATGATGTTATTTAAATGTATATCGTGATGCCAATCTATTGCAATATGAAATGAAACACTTAAGAAAATTTCCCAATTTAAGGATAAGAATAAAATTTTACTTAAGATGCTTCTGGAATACGACCCCAGATCTCACCTGGAACCAATTTACTCTTCTCTCTAGACAGAAATGACAATAGAAAATAAAAATCCCAATTTAAACATACATACTATACAATTTGGCGAAAAAGTTAGTTATTTTTTACATTTCAGTGAGTTAAGGTTACCACCACCATAATGGACCGGGAGTTGATGTCGGTTGCAGGTGACAATGTAGTACCATGGCAACCTGAGCTGACAGAGCGGAAGACTGAGGCTGGTGAAGGTGTGTCCGGGACCCCCTTGACCCACATTGCCACTGAGTCTAGGGAGTTGGCCCCTACCAGCCCACAGCTCCTGGAAGTGTGTGCAGAGGCCGTGGTGCAGGGATCTCTTGCAGGTGTGCGACAGTATTCAATTATGGCCACTTACACTCTGAGAAAACTGGGCTTAAGGCATGTGTGTGAAGTTTCATCCCAAAATTAGCCTTTGCAGTCCACACAGGCTCATCAGGGATAACACCCTTAGTTAAGAAGAGGCTTCCTTTAAATGAAAATTAAATAAAAGCCAAAAGTGTGAAAGCATGATAAGCCTATAAGGATTGCATTGACAACACTTTATTCACATACATGAAGCATAGCCCACCCAGAACTAGGCTCATAAGAGGCCGGGCTATCTCAGTTGTTAAAGTAATGGACTGTCAATCAAGTGTGGTTGCATAAACCGGTCTCAGTCCAGCGAGGCTTCCCTTTGACTCTAACCTTGACCTTTGGACCATCAGATTTTGTTTAGAACCATGATTTGTTTCCTTGCACTGAAATTTAGCGCCAGTGGCGATAGACAGCGAAACCCTTGCACTTTAACATTGTTTGAATCAAACAAATATTGTTATTCAAGTATTATAGAAAGGTAATTAAATCCCAACATTTGCATTATTTCTGGCACACTGGGAATAATGGGTTTTGTATGGGAATTAAATAAAACGTGAGACATTGAAATGTAATTAAATTATTTGCAATAGCTGTGGCTATTGCTATTTATACATTTGAGCTCTCCTTATTTCAATTTTTTAGAGGCGAAAACAAAGATATTGTGGTAAAATATGCTATGGAAGGCTTAATACAAACTGTTTGCCATAAATTACACCAGATGCTTTTAACAATTATGTCCATTGTAAATTCCCCTATATTGAATCAACAATATCTAAATAGACAGATCCCACATATTAAGCTTTCAATAATCAGAAAACATGATTCAAATTTAGTCTCCACTAGGCTAACAGGCATGTGCATGTTTAAACTATGGCAGTGTGTTGCTTTTGACTGTTTTCAGACCTGGACAGTGCCTCGGCTGTAACTGGTCAGGTCTGGGTCTCCCCATCACCGGTTGTCATGGAAACTAACAATCACCCCATCACACATACTAGTAAGATATATATTCATTATTATTATTGTTTAAGTTATTTTGTTGATTGCAATTGAAAAGTAAAAATTGGCTCTAAAATCAGTGTTAGTTAATGCACACATGATTCTTAACCTTAATATATCTGCAAATGGGGACTGTTTTTGGAGAACCCAGAAGGAGGTGTATGGTTTTTATAAAGGTATTTCAGTGAGGGATGTTGGATATTTCAGTAAGTGATAAAAGGGCATTTCAGAAAGAGATGAAGGCTGTTTTCTTCCCATTTGTATAATCCCACTCCTGAACATCAGCCAAAATGTGTATGTTTACTTATACCTCAGGTTTTTCCCCAATGGTGCAAGGCCCTGTGACTTACTGTGATGACACAGTGGCAACCGAGGTACCCAACCTCCTCCCATCAAGACCTGCAGGGGCCTACCTAGAGGAACCGGTTGACATGGCAACCAACTTTCGCACCTACATGAGCCACCTGTCTCAGCTGAGTCCCGACCAGGATGGTTCCAGGCAACCCTTGTACAGCCCGAGTGCAGGGCCAAGCAGAATGGGAACCGGTAATATGGTGGAAACGTGGCCAGATGTTGATATGTATTCTTCTGAAAGCGATGGAGAAGAGTATCTCTGTTCCATGCCACAGCGCCGGCCACATGTTCACGGGGAGGGGCGGGTTTGCAGCATTCACGGACACGGGCATGTGCGGCGTAACCCACACTTCCCCTATGAGTCATTCGGTACCCCTCGTGTGGCTTGGGGTGAGACACCCAGGGAGGCATGGAGTGAGCATGCTGATGAACACCTGTATGACTCTGCTAACCCTTATGCATTGTTCAATCTGCCCAAATCTCGACAGCGTGGAAAACGGAAGCAGAACAGTGGGGAGGTCTGCACATGCAGTGTGAGGCCAAGAGAGCAGCCATGTGCCGTCAATGCTGAGACTGGTATCCCACGGGGGCAGGGGTTTTGTGAGGGGGGGACTTCGCCGGTGCCCATGGAAGACAGGGTCTCATGCAAATACAAGGAGGATCGAGCATTTCATAGCAGTCACGAGAGTGCTGCAGAGCCTGGTATCAGCTCTGGTCTGATCGGAAGCAGTGGCGGGCTGGCACACTCCAGATCTTTGCCTATCTTTTCCTCGCAGGAAAGCATGGACACAATGAGTGAAACTGGTGAATCGTCAGACACTGATGTTGACCCGATGTCTGTAAGTCGAGGGACTTTATCAAACAACATTTCTTCAGCGGCTGCATCGGGCTGCAGTAACGCTGCCAGGTGCTCTAAGTGTCGTTCAGGTTGTGTACATCAGGGCGCAGACAGCCTGTATTCCAAGCAACATAAAGCCCATGGCTTAGGCTCCCGAAACCATGAGCATTCCGGGGTCGTCCGCCCAAAGGCCATAAAGCTAGAATCAGGGAGACGGTATAAAACCCGCGACACTTGCTATTGCGACCGAGAAAATGTGAATGCAGGACGGGCCGGCACTGGATGCTGCAAGCACTTGCACAGATCTCACCCTACCTCAGCAGGATCAATCAACACACGAGCCAAACACATTGGTGCCAGAACCGCACCAGATCATCATCCGGGACTTGAGCCGGAAGCAACTGAGGAGACCCGGACAGTTACCCCGGGGTCCCATAGACACTCTGCTTCCTCATCAGCCTCTCCGGCCAGCCGGAAATCTCTGAAAGACATTCACAATTCTGTGATAAAACAGCGCCTGTTCAATCAGCCCTCTAGAACAGAGCAGATTGATCTCACCGGGGGCGATGCAGACAGTGGTCACCATGGTGATGAAAGTGGGACGGTGTCCCCGGTAATGCCTGAAGTCCACCTTCCGTCTGATGACAGTGATATAGAGGTCGTGAAAATAGACAGGTACGGAAACATTTAAGTCTAGTTCTGGAAAAAGTGTGCTTAATGCATGTGTATAAAGTGTTGCCCAGATTAGCCTGTGAACTCGGCACATGCTCATTTGGGATGACACTTTCCGCCTTAACTTGATTTTTGCTAAAAAGTGGCTTTCTTTCAACAGAATATACTATAAAAGTGGAAGGTGTTGTTTCTGATTAGCCTGTGCGGATCGCACTAAAAGCACATGCATTAAGCCCAGTTTTCTCAGGACGCGGCTTAATCAAACATTTAAACACACATTTAAAGATCATATTACAGGGCTAGAAATGAAGTAAACATTCAATGAACAAAAATGTACCCTCTAAACTAATAATATAGAGAATAACCTCGCTTTAAACCAATAACATAGAGGATAAAACTTGCTGTAAAACACCTACATAGACATTTTGTTCAGTTATGCTCTTAGAGAAGTATCTGATGCTTGAGCCATTGAAAGTTTGTTATATGTTGTTGATGTATTCTTTTAGACCCATTCGAAGGCGTCCTGATCCAACTAACAGAACCACTGTGGTGGTAGACCTTACAGAGTCAGAAGACTTTGAAGACCAGAGGATAACCCGAGCTGATCACCATGCCAACCCACCTACTGTTACGCCCCAAGTCTCGGACACAGCCCCAGTAAGAACCTGTGTGGAGCGCGAGCCAGTGATTACGAGTTCTCAGTCCGCAAAGCCGGTTCCCAACCGGTCGTCATGGTCCCCGCCCACACCTGTTGCTGTGAAAACTAAGCCTAGAGAACAGGATCCGACTGCCCCCAACAGATCTGCTGCCTGCCAACATTATTCAGCAGTGAATGAGGCTGTATGTGCAAGGGTGAGTTTTCTTGAAAATGTGGCTTGTTAGGCCAACAATAATACGTTTTTTGATTTGGCTGTATGGTCATAAATTTAACTCTGGTAGGTTTGGAATGAGTTGATTGAGGTTTGTTTATCTTTCACAAGAGTCGGAAAGACCCATATATTGTAAACTAAAATGAAAAAATGTACAAGTATCTAAAATCTTATGGACAAAGATTTCATGCTAATTCATCATCACTTAAAAGGGTCAAGTTTTTTTATTTCATAAAAGGCTGGGGTAAAAGAAGAACAGCATAAATCTTTTGGCATTTCAGGCAAATGTGACTCTGTCTGTAAGTAGGCAGTAATTCCAATTCCATAGTACATTTTTGATCAGAGCGTATACATTTTGCATGTTCTGTTATATGTAATTTAAATGACAGTGATAATCAACACGTTCTATTGATAAGGCATAGTTTCTTGTCAATCTGCAATTTGTTTGTATGCTTCAGCACGTACACCAAGGCAGCTGTGGAGAGCGTTCCCACTGTAACATTGGCAACCCCCCGGGGGTGGGGCCAGACCCCGTACAACCGTGTCACAGTCACGCCCACACACACCCGGGCCATCACACCGAGCATGTGCATGGTAGGTTGTCAGTTGTTGCCATGGAAACTACATGTGTTGTTTAACAGGGGAGCTACTCAAAACCTGATGTCTTTACCCTTGCAGGGAGGGTTTAGATTTGAGTCACACTCTTGGTTTTTCTCTGGTAGATTTTTCGGTCTGTCTGCAAAATTTGTTGTGCTCAATTCTCCACCTAATTACAAGCAACTACAAATAAATATTCAATATATCTTCAGTGTTCTCTGGAAGCACCGGCAGCCGGAGATTTCACCGGTTACATTCTATCTAGATGCCGGATAATTTCCCAAAAATATCAATTGAAATGGTGCAAATACAACTGTTTTATTGCTTAGTCGCCATCTACTTTGAAAGTATATCTGGCTTCTGAATTTTTTCTAAAGAAAACTGTTCAGTGTAGATGGGAAAGCTTCTATTTTTCATGTCCCTTTATCAACTCTTTATGTTGCATATTACTGACAAAACACTGAAGGGTTGGTGAATAAAGGTTTATTGTTCAGACTTATAGAAACTTGCTTCATAGAAGTTAATTCTGCATAAACCCCCTAAACTGGATCCTCTCTAAACAGAATCCTCTGTAAACCGCACAATGTATCCAGTCTTGTGTATTCCCTTACAGAAACAAACATCCAAAATCTTTTCAATACAAGAATCCCCTCTGTTCTGCTTACTTTGATTAAAATCAACCATTTCAAGGGTAATTGTACACCTCTTAACCTTTCATTTCACATCAGACCAAGTGTCAAAACTTATAAATTTCGGATTAAAAACGCCTGTAATAAACAAAGATGAGTGAAAATGTTAATTAAAAAAAAATAATCAATTTAAGAAGACAATTAATGCTTGGTATGTATTTATTCAAATAGAAGTGCTAATATTGATCCTATTTCTTGATAATAAACATACCCTTCTTAAGTGATGTTTCTTTGCCTTAGTGTACAGAACAGTGTTAAATCTTTAATGATGTTAAATTAGACATTATTTATTGTCCCCTACCGGTGAAACCGGAGGGGACCTATGGTTTGCGCTCTTTCTGTCAGTCTGTCCGTCACACTTTTCTGGATCCTGCGATAACTTTTAAAGTTCTTCATAGTTTTTCATGAAACTTGAAACATGGATCAGGGCTTTCCTTAGACCTCAAATCTCAAGAGTCAAGGACTCTTGGGACCATATTTTCAAGAGTCAAAATCAAACTTATAAGAGTCCTAATAATAACGCAGGAGAGTCAATGATTTTTTGCAATTTAAGCAAATTACTGATATATAATATATAAAAAGCTACAAATTAAAAGATATGTTAACATTAATTTCTTACATTGTACTGTCACTACAACACTATGCATTTAACAACAATATCTGAATGATTAATAAATACAAAACATGTATTCTAATACAACATTTACTTCATGTATACAGCAGAGTAATATGTCATATTTTCTAAACAACATCTCAAAGAGTAATATGTCTTACACAACATCTCAGAGAGCAATATGTCATATGTCCTACAAAACATCTCAAACATTACATACAAAATATGTATTCTAATACAACATTTACTTCATGTATACAGCAAAACAATATGTCATATGTCCTACAAACTAACAATCATTTGAGCAAATAAATAAATCATTCATGCATTTAAAGAGTGATCTCAAATGGGTGCCCTAGTAAAGAAAAGGTAATAAAACAACACTTTGACTACACACACGCACACAACTAGCATAAAACAAGCAAACTATCACTTTCTTCTCTTGCACATGTCCTGAAACCTGCGCAGCACATTCTGGGATGGTATAACAGATTCTGGGATCCAATAACTTGGTTTGACCGTTTCGCTTGGCTATTAAATTAAGAATGAAATACACAATGTTAAAAAAAACACATTTCTGCTGGCTATCACAAAAAAACATACGGGTGGCACCTTAACACAATAGCCTATATAAATCGGTAAACTATAAAAGGAAATTATTTCTACTCACCGATAAAGGTGCCTCCGTATTTAATCCCATTAAAAATTCCGACACCCTTTAATTATTTCATGTGCCATCTTCACTGAAGACGTGCGACAAACACGCCGTTTTCTATGCTATAAATAGCTATAAATAAGTCCTAAAAAAATGTTTGGCGTGAATATTTTCATGTAAGATCTATAAACACTTCCATAAAACAGCAAAATTGAGAAGAATGGTTTATAGTATGTTCATCAAAACTAGCAAATTACCCAATCAAGCCAGAATTCATGTATTATCACTTGAATGGGCTTTATCAAGGTTTACAAATATAAATTTACTACATTTTTATGTCCCCCACTATAGTAGTGGGGGACATATTGTTTTGCCCTGTCTGTTGATCTGTCTGTTGGTCTGTCTGTTGGTCTGTTTGCGCCAACTTTAATATTTTGCAATAACTTTTGCTATATTGAAGATAGCAACTTCATATTTGGCATGCATGTGCATCTCATGAAGCTGCACATTTTGAGTGGTGAAAGGTCAAGGTCATCCTTCAAGGTCAGAGGTCAAATATATATGGCCAAAATCGCTCATTTTATGAATACTTTTGCAATATTGAAGATAGCAACTTGATATTTGGCATGCATGTGTATATCATGAAGCTGCAAAGGTCAAGGTCAAGGTCATCCTTCAAGGTCAGAGGTCAAATATGTGGCCCAAATCGCTTATTTTAAAAATACTTTTGCAATATTGAAGATAGCAATTTGATATTTGGCATGCATGTGCATCTCATGGAGCTGCACATTTTGAGTGGTGAAAGGTCAAGGTCAGAGGTCAAATATATCTGGCCCAAATCGCTTATTTTATGAATACTTTTGCAATATTGAATATAGCAACTTGATATTTGGCATGCATGTGTATCTCATGGAGCTGCACATTTTGAGTGGTGAAAGTTTAAGGTCAAGGTCATCTTTCACAAGGTCAAGGTCATCCTTCAAAGTCAAACGTCATAAAGGGGGACATTGTGTTTCCCAAACGCATCTTGTTATTTTTTTGACGTTGAAAAAAATTTACTTTATTGATGTACAAGACAGTAAAAAAGATGTAGTAAATTTATATTTGTTAACCTTGAGAAAGCCCATTTGGGCGAAATATTGGAATAAAAAGAGTGTTTTTTACCATGAAAATATATATCTTTATCCCTACTGGATATTAACTCACTTGAAACCAAGAAAATCCAAGCCCGCCCATACAGTAAGATAAACATGAGTAAGTCTGATTCACAATTTTTCAATTCAGAGTATTTTGGCTTTTGCTAATTTTAATCACTGAACTTTGCTTGACACAAAAATGCGAACAATACACTGAGGCTTTAGGATCAGATTTTCTAGTGTAAAGTTAATAAACGAATCTTTATTAAGGGCTTACTGGTATCCATGAATATCAATTTATTTGCTATGCTGTTTTGCAGGTCGCCGTGACCATGTGCATAGCCACCACAGAGACACGTTGCACAGGAATCACGTCCCTCATGACCATGGTTACCATGGCAACTGGGCCCCTGGGTACCCCGTCCCCTCACACCCGCTACCTCAACGTGGCAACCAGACACCTAGCAACCAGGCCACTTGCTCATGTAAGACTTAACATTGTTGAAGTTAACCAAATTTAAAAGGGTTTTAACCTGTGCTAAAACAGTGGCTCTAGCCATAAAAAAATAACGAATTGAAAACCAGATGTGTTAATGATTGGGGAATAAATTTTCTAACGTTAAGTTTTATTTTGGGTGGAAAACTCCATGATTTTAAAGGAATTTTCTGAGAGGATGTAGCCAATACATGTACTCGGCTAAAGCTTTAGAAAAATATAGCCCAGAATAATATGTTATGTATTACTATGTTGCTAGCCTAACTTTACAATTCCTCACATTTAAACAGCTAATGAAAGAAGTTATTCCATTTCCTATAGCAATTTGGCAAGTTAACTGTTTCCACCTACTAACTTTCACAGTTTTTATCATATCTTTTTGAGCCTTTTATCTAGCGATTATCTACCATGTTACTTTAGGAAGTACAGAGAAAACACGTGAACATAAAAATTAGAGACAAAATTTAATCCATATGTACATGCCCTAAATCAATGTTAACAAACATTTTCATTTTTTACAACACATTTATTTGTAAATACAATTTAAACAAAATTGATGTCAAAAATTGAAAATAAATAGATGATTGTTTTTCCAATATTACTATTAGACCCTGTAATCAAAGTATCGCGTGTGAGTCCATTCAGTACTTCTGTCCACACAAAATAATAATATTTTCTAAGCAATCAAATGAATCTTAAAATATATCATCCCTTTGAACATAGTATTTGTGTGACAGATACTTGTTTCATGCCCAGTGATGTTCCTGGTTTATTTGCCCTAGAACATGGCTGACAAAGCTGTGAAGGGGTCCTGGTCCCAAATGCTATATTGTATGTTTCCAGGTTATGAGACAAATTTTATCCACATGAATATGCTGTTAATTGATGTTGATATAGATCTTTTATTTTTATGCCCCCTTTCGAAGAAAAGGGGGTATATAGTTTTCGCACTGTCAGTCAGTCTGTCACACTTTTTGTGTCTGATCTCTAATTCAATTAGTTTTCATCCGATCTTTACGAAACTTGGTCAGAAGTTGTATCTAGACAATATCTAGGTCAAGTTCGAATATGGGTCATGCCGGGTCAAAAACTAGGTCACGGGGTCGAAAAAACTAATCCAAGGGAAGTAATAAGCTTTAAAAAGACATAATTATCTGACCTACCAAATTATATATTTTGTTAAATAAATTAAAGCGGCGCAGTAGGCAGCATTGTGTTTCTGACAAACACATCGTGGTAAAAGGTCAAGGTCATCCCTCAAGGTCTAAGGTCAAAAATCCAAATCCAAGGGAAGTAATCTACAGACCCCCCCCCCCCCCGTTGGATTGGACAAAAGTAATAAGCTTTAAAGGGAGGTGATTTCTATACCTGCCAAATGATAAATAGAAATTTTATTTCAAAGCGGCGCAGTAGGGGGCATTGTGTTTCTGACAAACACATCTCTTGTTGACATGACATCAAATTTATTTGTAAAAAAAAAAAGATAATATTTATGTCAAACATTGAAAATAAATGGCAAATGTTGTGTTGTTTATGTTGCAGGTTGTGTTCGTGGTGCGGGTCACAGTCACAGCTACCACATGCCCCCAACTCCTTCCCGCGGCCCCATGCCCCCTCACGTGACCCATGTCCAGTCCTCAATGCCTGCCCCACCTCACCCACAGCGGGCACACATTCACCACCACCACTACCATCCCGCCCCCTTTCATGTGCCACCCTCCCCGTTTCCACCGGTGACGGCCATGGCCCACTCGGGACGTCAGCTGGTGCGGCCAATGCATCCGGTTCCCCCGCAGGACACACGCATGCTGGACTTCATGAGGGCACAGATGCAGCATGCTCAGCTTGTGCAGGGATCCAATCTACTGCAGGTAGGCAAGCTGGTCGGGTTTACAGTTAACATAGTCAAACATAAGTGCTGACGTAAATTTGGAGATTTTTAGATGTTGCAAAAATGCATGTTAGGCCATCCTTAAAAATTCTTTTGTTTGGCATAACCCGACCGACCCACTAAAATCGGCCCGACTTAAAAAAATGTTTTGTCACTTTCCAAAAAAAAATGTTTTTTTCTTCGCCGAAAATTCTTTCCGCTTAATTTTGCATTTCCGCTTTTTATCCTTTCCGGTTATTTGCATCATTTAATTGAATGCTCTTTCAAGGATATCTAGAATAGCAATGAACAAAACGCGTACCGGTATTTATTTGAGTTGCCTATTTATATGACATATGCATATGCGATTAATTAGACTTAAAATACAATTAAACTGCTCCTGTTTTCCTCGTATACCTTAAATTAAAATACGCTGCTGTTGTTCAGACTAGTTTGGGAGTAAAAAACAAATTGATTAATTATCACCGTTTAATTTAATTCGGCAATCGGCAGAGATGTGTAATATTATCGCCATATAACTAATTATTTAATTATCACTCTTTAATTCAGATCGATAAATTTTCGGAAGAAAGATGAAAAGTGGTCAGCTTAGATATATTTATTGACGGGTATTGTCACGTTTTTTTTTTCATTTGTTTATCTCTAGCGACCGGCTGCTATTTTGAAGGCAGATTGCGATATTAAATGTGTATTCAAATTATACAACATCTGCGCATAAAATGCCCAAAATAATCCGATTGCTCCACCCTTTCTCACGTTTCATTCGACAACGTCATGTCATGTGAAAGCGAGCTCAATGTTCATTGGCCAGCTACCATGTGCACTTCAATAAAAATAAGGTCAGGTCAAGCGATGTCTAATTGGATACAGACCGGGTTTTGTTAAATGTTCGAATTGCGAACACTTTCATTGAAACAAAGAGACAAATATAGAAAACCAGCACGAGCATTGGCAACATGTTATTATTGGAATAAATGCTTACTATTACAGGGCTCGCGCGGTCGTTCGCCATTTGTGAAAATATAGCGAAGTTGGCTCAAGAAAAATATAATTTGCGAATATGCTAAAATCTCGTTAAATTTTATTGAAAACATCCGCCATTTTAATCCAGATAGTTTATTTTAAACTATTTTTTTCTCTTTGTTTCCATGAAAGTTTTGAAGCGCATAAGGTAGCTGGCCAATCAGCATTGAGTTCGCTATGGGGTAATATTGGGTAATTCATTCGCAGATAATGGAATACGCAGTTGAAACTGTCGTCTGCATGCAATATAATGGCCGATGGCAAAAGTCGTATAAAAAATTAGCAAATGAAAATAAGCGTAACACTCAATAAATTATTTTTAAGCTGATCACTTTACAACTTTCTACCGTCTATCGATCTGAATTAAAGGATGATAATTAAATAATTATTAGTTACATGTCAAAGATGTTACACCTTTCTGTTCTTGATTGAAATTAAAATGTTATAATTACTTTGTTGTTTTTTACTCACAAACTATGCTATTGTAAAGTAATATGTCAACCAAATAGTATATTAATTACGTATTTGCTAGGTTTCTTGTTTTCATTTTCTGTAGTCAAACGATATGCATGTGCAAAATGCCTATAATTTTTAGGACTCTCGTTTTCGGATAAAGTATTTTTTGTCTATTATATTATATTTTCAATGTTCTTTATATAAAAAATAGACTTACGAATACACTTGCGGTGATACGGACGGTGCAGAAAATATTTACCAATTTCCTTTCATGAGGCAGAAGACTTGGAGCTTTATTTGATGATTACCTTTCAGTTTGGTATATGTTGGAGTTCAATTTCAGAAAATAAATACTATAAAAAAATAAAATCCCTACCTACCTACCCACCCAAATTTACCTGGGTCGGGTTATGCCAAACTAACAATTTTTTAAGGATGGCCTTAGGTGTTGAGTGCAAAACTATTGTATGTGCTTAACATGTTTGTATTAGATACAATTGTTTTATTCTTGACCCTCTATTAATATCAGTCTTGAAAAAGAGGTTTAATAAGTTTTTTTAAATAAACGCCATTGTTATTAACGATTTATTATCTGTTTTCTTTCATAGCTAGAACTAATAAAGCTTTGTTAATTATCTAATGCTGTTTGACTGTAAGTTTTCTGATCACGTGTCACACTATGGTAGAGGAGTCAGTAATTCTATTGAACGGTACTTTACCATGCAGGGCTTCCACTGGCCCAAAAATTTCTGTAGCCAACATTTTAGCCAAATGGATTTTTTTGTAGCCAAATTTTAGAAACTGTAGCCAAAGTATTAGCAAAGCATTCGGAACCACCTGTTGTAAGTATAGGCTACAGTAGTGTAAAAGAAGAAATTCAACAAAGAAGCTTTAATATGTTTATTACTATAATCATCATGTGTGCATAACAAAAAAAACACTGTTGTGCAGCAAAGTACACATTAGTCATAGCCGACACTACAGCCCCTTCACTTTTGGATTTTGCTGCAGCCTGCGCATTTGTCATGGATGTTTTCAGACTAGACGCTTGTGAGGCCTCTTTGTGATCTGAAATAAACAAAATCAAATATGCTAAATTTCAAAACAAAAAACTCATTTTGAAAAGTGTCAATATATATTTATTATGAACATAAATTATTATTGTTATTTTTTATATATTATTAATAATATACAAAATATTCATGTATATACATTTTAATATTAATGATTGTCATTTTTTTTATTACCTTTAGATTTTTCGTGTTTTGAAATGTTGTATTTTTTCAACATAATACACCCAGGTGTGAATGAATTTGATTTTTTAAACTGTATGCATATTTTGCAATACATCGTTTTTGATTTTGCATTATAATCTAACCACATGAATTCTGAAAGCCAAACATCTTTAAATGATCTATTATCAGATTTGATTTTTTTTGAGACCGGGTCATTATATTCGTCAGAGTCCAAAGGACGCTTATTGCCTATGGTCGCCATTATGGCAGTCACAATTTCCGACTCCTTCGCCGTAAATGTAAAGGGTTTTATACCCCTTCATCTATCGTCATTCACAATTGTTACGCATTTAGCCTTTAATCATTACAAACATTACAAACTTCTCGAAATTAAAATCAATTATTAACTTCTTTACTTACGTTTATTGTGTGACTAAGTTGATAATTCGCTAACGGCTTTTACTCAAATTGATTGAAATCAGCAGCAATCTTTAATCAGATGTAATTGTTTATTTAAGCCGATAAGATCGACGGTTACAACAGTCAGTTTCCTTCGTCTCGATATCCGGTTTCTGACAGGTGTTAATGCAGACTGCGTATCAATTTTGCGGGTCAATAATACGGCGATGTATTGAAGCACAGTCTAAAGCTGAAAAAGTTTGCTATCTGGAATGGTATTTGTCAGGAAAATAATCGTTTGGCAAAAACGTTTGGCGTACGATTTTTTCCTGACAAAAATCGTTCGCCGGACGTTTTCGCCAAACGATTATTTTATTCGCCTATTTTGCTAAATTCTCGCCATTGGCGAATCTGGCGAACAGCAGCGGGAGCCCTGCCATGTATTGCATGCAGTTTTATGCCCAAATTTCAATTTAAAAAAATTGGTGTGCATTATTGATTCAAACAACGCAATTCTGAGTGCTAACTTGCGATATTATTTCTGCTATCCTAAATATCCATAATAGACACCAAGTTTGGCAATACAAAATTGATTGCACTTTATACATGGTTGAGCGCAAATCAAGGTAAAGTGTGACTGATTATTTTCAGATCCCCCCTCACACGATGGTAGAGGCCCCAGTGCACCTGCAGCACGCCCAGAGTGCCTGTAACCTGGATACGGCTCCTCGTCTCCATGGCAACATGCAGACTCCAACCTCCAACCCTCACACACAGAAGTAATTTACCTGGCCTTGTTACTCGCATGAAATGAAATCAGCAAAGACTGGCCCGGTGACTCCCATGAAATGAAATCAGCAAATACTGGCCTGGTTACGTTCATGAAATGAAATCATAAAATGCCCATTGTTTGCCCTGTCAATTTTCGGCATCCATTGACAAGAAAGGGTGTAGCTGGAAATTGATGAAACTTTTTAAAGTTAGACTAGGAAGAAAAACTGTTATACAAGTATTTTTTCAGAATTATAGTTGCCAGTTTTTCCTTACTTCCTTCTGTCAAACTTTTGTTACAGTTTCTCAAAGCACCTTCAATACTTTACCGATCTTTCATATTTGGCATGTAGGTACCTTGCATGGACCTCAATCTTTTGATGAGGTTTGAGGTCACTAGGGTCAATGTCAAGGTCACCGAGGCTGATCATAGATTTTTCCGTCACACTTTTGTTACAGTTTCTCATACCACCTTCAATACTTTACCGATCTCTTTCATATTTGGCATGTAGGTACCCTGCATGGAATTCTACCTTTTGATAAGGTTTGAGGTCATTGGGGTCAAGGTCACCGAGGCTAATAATAGATTTTACGACCTTTCTTAATAGATTCAAGTTTTTAAGGCTTCATCTCAAAACCTTAGATACTGATGAGAAGCAAACAGCATAAAACCTGAACAGACTGCGAGTTACTCGCAGGCTGTACTGGTTTTATGCTGTTTGCACATAGCCATTTTCACTTCGCTTCTAAGTGGGAAAGGTTTAAGAAAAGTTATTAAAATATATCATTAATGCTGTGTTCAGCCCAATAACAATAACATACCAAAATTAACCCATGTTATTAATAACTATGTGATCACATTGAAAACAAACAGATTGCCTCTACAAGTGTGTAGTGCCCATTGCTTCTGTTTCAGTGTCACTGGGTCTGGACAGCATCAGCACCTCCACCACCACCTGCACCACTACCACCACGCCAGCGTCCCCCGCCTACACCACTTCACGGCAGCCCTGCCCCCTGGCATGCACTATGGCATGTCCCTCATGGTGAGTACAACATTCAACAGGGCTTTTTTGTGGTATAATGAATCTCTATGGATGAGCCACTGGCCTCACCAACTGGCCTATTTTTGGTATCTTGGACTCCCCCCTTCTGCTGCCCTTTTTGGGCTAGCTGATGATGGTATGTTGAATACTTTTTATCTCACCTTTTACGTTTACATGCTCATGGTCTACTTAAGTGATCGCCTTTTTCCATAGTTTGCCATGTTTCCTTTGCCCGTCAACATTTTCATTGTTAACACTCGAGAGGGCATATTTATCGTCTGATCTCCATGAAACTTGGTCAGAAAATTATATCTTGGCTGACTTTGAAACTAGGTCATGTGTGAGGTGAAAAACTAGATCACCAGGTCATATTTAGAAAATAGCATGTGAACCATCTATAAGTCACATTCGTGAAACATGTTTGTATTTAATTATTTTTCAAATTTTAGCATGTGAAATAAATTAATGAATGAAACATTATTAAGCGATTCAGGTAGAAGTTATAAGCTAGTTAAAAATCCAAAAAATACATTGTACCTGTCAAGTTACAGCTTGTCCAGAGTGAACCTTGAACTCTTTTATTCGTCAGTTCTGACACTGAATCAAGAATTTCATGCTTATTGCTATATATTTTTTGTGTCAAGCGTCCATTCCCGGATTTCCCGGCCATGCCTGACTTCACACCACTTCCACCGCCTCACTCCTTTGGCATGCTGCCAAGGAACATGCAGATGAGGATCCAGCTGGGACGGATGATGTTCAACCCTCATAGACCTCCCACTTATGAGGTAGTATTGGTAGTGAATGAAAGGCTGCCATTGTTTTTCTTCGCTCTGTTCCCTTTTACCAAACTTGCTTCAATGAAAAAGAGTTTTGTGCTATGATAATGGGATGGGCATACATTATTCCCTGTCATTCTGTGTCCTAGTGTGTTGTGTGGGATGTTCATATAGAATTGATGACCCAATTGTACATCATGGGATTATAAAAGACTTGGCTAAGATGATCATCATGTGACGAAAACGCTTCACATGCAGCAACCATGTTGCTTGCTTCATTGAATCAAAAAGTCAAGTTTACAGCTGACACTTGTGCAAATCTCATATATCAAGTTGTATAACAAGGTACACAGATGGCTCACAAATATTTCACTGGACATAATAACCAGTGTTATGTATCAGAATACTAAAAGGAGGTTATTTATAGTTGTGTGGCATGTTGTTCACACCAGTTGTATCCCTTGTGACAGGAGCTACTGCACCTTGAGGAGAGACTCGGGAACGTGAACCGCGGGGCCAGCCAGGACACCATTGAGCAATACACTCTGCCACACAAGTACAAAAAGGTATGTGCATCTCTGTTATCAAAGCAATTCACCCTGCAACACAAGTACACGTAGGTATGTGCATCGTTGTAATCACAAGTATAACAAAATAGAAAACTCAGTACTCACAAACACACTAAGTACTAAAGTACTGAATTTGCTATTGCCTTGAAAAATGCCAAGATGGTTTTTCATTTTGACAAAACCTCTTAAGAATCTCCCAAACTGAAATCATACTATTGTGGTCAAAGAAATTTCAACTGGAAAAGCTTCATGTAACTTACAAGTTCTTCAACACAGTGGTGCTAATGTTCAATAGTTATATTAAAGTTTGAGTACAAATCTATGTTTTGCGTACTGCATATTGGGGGTTTCAGATGATGGTAAACACACAAACATTTCTTTATAAATTGCAATATTCCTGTAAATTGCTAAAAAGTGCAAGCGGTCATAATCAACACAGGGTTGAGGGACATGCCGTAGTGCAAGGTTGGTGTTGCATTGAAACAATAAATTTAGCCTCATTGGATTTTCGGATAAAATATCTAATAAGTGCTTTGCATTTATGATTTTCCAAAACCACTACTGATCAGACAATAAGTACAAGAAAGCATGAAATCTGGAAAGGTGTTGATAAAACTGTATGTAATCTGGAAAGGTGTTTATAAAACTGTTTGAAGATGTTATTTCAGTTTTACACTGCGTGTCCTATATAATATGCTCTGTTATAATACAGAATCTAATATAACGCAGGTTGGGGGGATATTGAATTCTGTTTTTGGCCAACCCTACATTTCTGATTCAATTCCAGGTTTAACAACTTCATGCATTTTCTGAAAATTCAAAGATGGCATTGCTCGCAGCTTGCTTAATTCAAGCCGTGATAAGTTTATCTAAGCAGGTTTCTGTTCATGTTTATTTGTAGACAATATCTCTTGAAGTATTTTCTGCTTAACTGTAATTTAAAATGTAACAGGAAAAAAGAAATTAAAGAAGTTCTTAAGACAATTTAGATACATGCAAATGCAGGTTTATTGTAAACAGAAATTTGCTTGTACTTTCAGCAGATTTTCAGAAAATATATACATGTTGCATTTAATCTTAATTTACATTCAGTCATCCATTGGTTGCTATGGGTTGTCATTAAATCAGAACAGTGCCTGATTTGTGCATTGCAACACAATCCCTCTAGAGTTTTGTTGTGAAACAATGCCTCTAGTGGTGTAGCGGTTACACAATTCAACTATGGGGTGTTATGTGATACAATGCACCTAGGAATGTGTTGTGACATAAATACTTGATGGATTTGTTTTGATATCATGCCTAATGGCATTTGTTGTAAAACAATGCCTCAAGGGTAATTTGGTGAGATGATGCCCAAATTTATGAGCCTTTACTCAATGCCTCATGTTAGCATGATGCCGCAAGGTGGGATACTATGCCTCGAAGGATGTGTTGTGAAACGATGCCTCAATTATAGTTTGTGTTTTCAGGTGAAGCGACTAAACGAAGATGACAATGACAACAACCACATGGAGAAATGCACAATCTGTCTGTGTGAGTTTGAGGATGGGGAGGATGTCAGGTAAAGAATTGGTGGAATGTAGTCTGTAGGATTTAGTGGTTTGTAACCTCTAGGATTTAGTGGCATGTATCCTTTAGAATAATGACACTGACAACATTCACATGGAGAAATGCATTATCTGTTTTGTGTGAGTTTTTGGATGGGGAGGAAGCTTTTTATGCCCCCTTTCGAAGAAAAGGGGTATATAGTTTTCGCACTGTCCGTCAGTCTGTCTGTCTGTCAGTCCTTCACACTTTTCGTGTCCGCTTACTAATTCAAATAGTTTTCATTCGATCTTTACGAAACTTGGTCAGAAGTTGTATCTAAACAATATCAAGGTCAAGTTCGAATATGGGTCATGCCGGGTCAAAATCTAGGTCATGGGGTCGAAAAAACAAATCCAGGGGAAGTAATAAGCTTTAAATGGACATAATTATCTGACCTGCCAAATTATTAATTTTGTTAAATAAATCAAAGCGGCGCAGTAGGCAGCATTGTGTTTCTGACAAACACATCGTGGTAAAAGGTCAAGGTCATCCTTTAAGGTCTAAGGTCAAAAATACAAATCCAAGGGAAGTAATAAGCTTTAAAAGGAGATAATTATTCAATATTGAACATAGCAACTTGATATTTGGCATGCATGTGTATCTCATGGAGCTGCACATTTTGAGTGGTGAATCTACAGTCACAGTAGTGGCTTTTAATTATTTGCTACTAAAAAAAGAGATTTGTTAGAGACAATTATTTTCAAGGGAAGTAATTTACATAATTAGATTATATATTTCCTAACCAAGAATTTAAGAATTTAAGCACAGTTACTGTACAGATTTTTTATAATTATTATACATAACTCAAATGATTGATTTGTCAAAGTTTTTTTTAATGATATAATTATCATTTCTTTCCTGTACTTATTTGTGAATGGTAGGGTTCATTACATACCTGTGGACCTATGTCCATAGATACATGATGAACTCTGGCTATGATCTCTTTGATAAACCACAGGCCTTGGTTGTCAGTTGGATTGGACAAAATCCAAGGGAAGTACTAAGCTTTAAAGGGAGATGATTTCTATACCTGCCAAATGATAAATATAAATTTTATTTCAAAGCAGCGCAGTAGGGGGCATTGTGTTTCTGACAAACACATCTCTTGTTAGGTGTGGATTTGGTGAAATTAAATATTTAGGAATTAGTTATGTGTAGTCTATATGATTTAGTGGCATGTAGCCTGTAGGATGATGATAACTACAGCCATATGGAAAAGTATATCATCTGTTTGTTTGAGTTTTAGGACAGGGAAGATGTTGTCAGGTGAGGATTTGGTGGTGTGAAGGGTATATGACTTAGTGACATACATCTTTTATTTAAGATAATTTACAAAATAATGATAATGAAAATGATGGCAGCTAATTGTTTACAAACTCAATCATACATCCCAAATGGAAATCTGAAAGTCATTAGAAAAATAATACCCGGTAAGCACCTGACCCCATACACTGCTGCATAATGTGCTTCAATCAAAGTATTTATAACAAAATAGTCTTGAAAATGTATACATGTTATGTGTTTACCTTGATCATGTTTTCAGACGCCTACCGTGCATGCACCTGTTCCACATCGTGTGTGTTGACCAGTGGCTGGGAATGAACAAGAAGTGCCCCATTTGTCGCGTGGACATCGAAGTTGGAAGCAAGGAGCAGCCCCTGCCTGAGGGCGTGGCCTGTTGACCCCTCCCACCCTGCCCATAGCGCATCTGGCTATAACCAAGAGCCTTCCAGTGACTTGCATGGTCAGATATGTCTGTTACAAAGAGCCTGACAGTGACCTGTTTTGGTGGATGTGTCTGAAACCAAGTTCCTCCTGAGTGTTTCAATAAGCCTAAGGCTATTGATGCAATCTAGCTAAAATATACATGTGTCTTGTTCTGAGAAATCTGGGCATAATGCATGTGCGTAAAGTGTCGTCCCAGATTAGCCTGTGCAGTCCGCACAGGCTAATCAGGGACGACACTTTCTGCTTAAACTTGATTTTCGGTAAAAAGGGACTTCCTTCAAACTAAAAATACCATAAAAGCGGAAAGCGTCGTCCCTGATTAGCCTGTGTGGACTGCACAGGCTAATCTGGGACGACACTTTACGCACAAGCATTAAGCCCAGTTTTCTCAGAACAAGACACATATGTTTTAACTAAGTTCCTTTGAAGTGATATTTTTTACAGTAATGGCTTCCAATAATCAAGTGTCTGTCCGATATCTTTTATACAGTTACGCCTTTCTGTAATTAAGTTCCTTTAAAGTAATTTTTTGGTAGAGTTAAAACTTTCTGTATACAAGTTCCTTTGAAGCGATATTTGGTAAAGTTAAAACTTTCTGTAGCCAAGTTCCTTTGAAGCGATCTTTGGTAGAATAAAACTTTTCTGTAACCAAGTTCCTTTGAAGTGTTATTTGGTACAGATCAGACTTTCTGTAACTTTGTTCGTAGCGTTAACATTTGTTTACAAGTCTGCATCTAACAATGTTCTGTTTAGTGATCTCCAGTGTTTTTACTGAATGTGGCATTTTGTATTTTAATGAATTATGGTATAAAGCATTTTTTTCAAGAGAAGAACTAAACTAGCTCAGTGGTTGTTAAAGAAAAAATTGTCTGATGACTCCAGATATTTGTTAGTGTTCATGTTATTAAGTGTTAGTCATTATTTATATAACTGGAGTTAAGTAGTATTTACACATATTGTTCTGTATTGTTCATATATTTAAGAATGTATAGTTTCCCGAGAATTTCACTCCAATCATGTCTGTTTTATAGATATTTTTGCTGTTTTATACAGAATTAGTTAAAGTTTGTCTGTGGGCAATGCATGTAATGTAAAATCATGACACTTTAAAACCTAAAACCTAGTCTGTTTACACAATTTCTTGAAGAAAACAACACATATACAAAATATAAGTGTTTATTTAATTTTTTGAAATTCTGTAGAAAATGTGTTGTTCATCATGTCTATTGTAAATTGTGTATAAACCATTTTAAATACTGTTCTCACCACATTCATGTTCATGGTTAAATCTAGTTTTGCAATTTTATCTGTGAACTATGGGGAGACTGGTATATAGGACAATACGGATACACGTAGTTTAAGTGAGCTTGTACACATCTTGTTTTGATTTCAAGTAACAGTATTTCTTATAGTTTTCTTATAGTTTTTTTGTCATTTTCATATAAAGTTTTCCTTAAAAAGGTCCCGGATTTGGTAGTTTTCTATGTATGCTTTCATAGTCTGGGTTGTTTTCTTTCATAATTGTAGACTGTTCTTTAAGCTTTTTATAAACATTTTGCCTTGAGAGTCTTTTCGTGCTAGACAAGTGATCTTATATATAATTGTAGTCTTTAAATTGGTATATATCCCTGGACAGTTTGCTCTAGTGTTTCGGGACAGGCTTCTGACAAATTTTGGATAGTTTAGTTCATTAGTTTTATGTTTCTTACAATTTATGGATTTTTATGCTCCCCAAAAATTTATTTTGGGGGGAGCATATAGTCGCCGCTTCGTCTGTCCGTGTGTGCGTCTGTCTGTCTGTCCGTGCACAATTTTTGTCCGGGCTATTTCTCAGCAACTAATGACCGGAATTCAATGAAACTTTATGGGAAGCTTCACTACCAAAAGGAGATGTGCATATTATCAGCGGGTTCTGGTCGGATGATTTTTCACAGAGTTATGGCCCTTTGAAATTTTCTATAAAAAAATTAATGTCCCCCCAACTTCTGTGCCCTCAAGACATTTCCTTTTATCTGAATATATAGTGCAATATTGTGACAAAAAAAAACTTTGGGTAGCATCACCCGTCTCCGACAGATTCTTGTTTTCATTAGTTTTGAATGTTTTTTTTACATAATTGTGTAAAATGTCATTTAGGCTTGGAGAGTTGTTTGTGTCTTAGTGGTTTCCAAATGTGCTGTTCACACACATCTAGACGCTGTTTTTCAAGTTGGTTTGCTCACCATTCAGTATGAAGTAACAATTTGCATTATGTATACAATTCATAAAAGGTGGTTAAAGTATTTTTGTCCATTGGTTTGAATTAACTGGTTGAGTGGTTGCTTTTTATGTCCCCCACCACTATAATGGGGAACATATTGTTTTTGCCCTGTCTGTTGCTTTGTTTGTTTGTGCAAACTTTAACATTTGCCATAACTTTTGCAATATTGAAGATAGCAACTTCATATTTGACATGCATGCGTATCTCATGGAGCTGCACATTTTGAGTGGTGAAACGTCAAGGTCAAGGTCATCCTTAAATGTCAAAGATCAAATAAATGAGTCAAAATTGCTTATTTCATGTACACTTTTGCAATATTGAAGATAGCAACTTGATATTTGTCATGCATGTGTATTTCATAGAGCTGCACATTTTGAGTGGTGAAAGGTCAAGGTCATCCTTCAAGGTCAAAGGTTAAATATATGGGGACATAGTGTTTCACAAACACAGCTCGTGTTTTTTCTCAGAAATGTATAATCAGTTGTAATACGGCAAAATTGTATAATATTTGCTCCTGTTAACAATGTCATTGGATTGTAAATCTATGATATTACACTGAAATATAAGTGTAAACCAACGATGTTACACTGTAACAGGAATGTTAACTTATGATGATACCTGGTGAAATAAGTGTAAACCTATGAGGTAACACTGTAAAAGGGGTGTAAACCTATAAGGTAACGCTGTAAAATGGGTGTAAATCTATGAGTTAACACTGTAAAAGGGGTGTAAACCTTTGGTGTTACGCGGGATTAGCAGTGTTAGCCTGTGAGAATTCACTGTATAATGAGTGTAAACAAACAATTTTACACTGTAAAAGGATTGTAAACCTATGAGGTTACTCTGTTATTAGAGTGGAAACCTTTGCTCTAACACTGTAATAGTAGTGTAAACCTTTGCTCTTACACTGTTATGAGAGTATACGCTTTTACTCTAACACTGTTATAGTAGTGTAAACCTTTGCTCTTACACTGTTATGAGAGTGTAAACCTTTGCTCTTACACTGTAATAGTAGTGTTAACCTTTGCTCTTACAGTTATGAGAGTGAAACGCTTTCTCTTACACTGTAATAGAAGTGAAAACCTTTGCTCTTACGCTGTAATAGTGATGACTGAGTGCTAGGAATACGGGTATGCATTTTCCAACAATTCACTGCAAGTAAAGTAAAGAAGGTGTCTTACTGTAGAATATTGCTTGCTTATAGGATTCAACTTGTTCGATTTATATGTGACACTGTTAGGCCCAATACAAAGTAGAAGTCTATGCTTATTATCCTTAATTATATGCATTAGAATAAGACATTCCTTGGATTTGCATTTAATTGATTGTTTGAAATTATCACCAGACTGGTCCTGTTCCCCTTTGACCCTTTTATGATACAAGGTCTTTCCATAATAAAGGTCTGTGTGAACATGATACTGCATGGAGCTGTCTTACTGCAGTATTCTCTCGGTGTGTTTGTAGATAGTGATGGAATTCTGTGTTAGGTATCTATAACCTTTTGGGTGGCTGTACATGCAGCTGTGTGGATTAATGGTATCTTTACTAGCTTGTAGTGAGTGTTATAATCATGAAATATGTGTATTCATTTTTGTCTCAAAATGTAATTAAATCAGTGTAAATTTCATGAAATAAGACAGACGTGTTTAAGTTTTCAAGTTGCTTGGTAAATATTTTAAATAAGCTTAATAAAATTGGGTTATGTCATAGTCTTATCCTGTCACATGCCTTTAAATCAGTCATATAACAAGGTAACCTAATAACCCAAAAGATATTAGGCTAGTTGACCACGTGACCTAGAATATCCGTCAGTTGCTCTTCGCGCATGGGCATGCCTTTACTATTTTCTATTAATAAAATATACTTTTTTCTATTAAAAAAATTCCAAATACATGTAAAGTATTGTTTGTTTAAACATTATTATTTAAACAGCATAATTTCGTCTTTGTGTATTGAATTGATAACGATTAACTCGATTTCTGTGTTGTTTAATAAGATGGAAGCTAGCCTAAGCGCTTTGCATGACGTGACGTCACAATGATTATGTTCGCGCGTGGTTTTTCCCATATTAAATATTTTAAACACAAAATACTCGGAAACTAAATATTTTAGAAACATTTCAACAAATGTTGTAAATGTGACAGGATAAATAGATATATAATAGGTTCGGCTCACCGGATAAATTCCTCCTTGCCAGATAACCATTCTCCATCCACATCACCAACCTATTATTCTCTATTTATACGATTTAGTGTTTGTTGCTTTGCTAGATAAGAAGAAATAATATTTATTTTTATATAAATTACATTGTATCATGTTGTCTTTTATGTAATTTGTAATCCTGAAGCCAAAATTAGTCATCAAGATATGTTGAAAAAAGGGGGATAGCCCAACCTGGCTTTCTATAAAGGAGTTGATACATTGCTTTTAGTAATAACATGTGTTTAAATATGTGTGCAATTTTTCTTGTATTGATTTACATCTGGTAAAAAGTACACATCTATAATCACCTTGTAGTATTATTTTAATTAATGAACCAGTCGGTACATGCATGCTTTCTGTATATTTTTCTTAATTATGTATTAATAATAGCTAATTATTTTTGCACGTAATTGTATAAAGCATATTTTAACTTTTGTATTAATTAATTAAATATTTATATTAAACATAAAAATGTTGATGTTGGTGCAGAGCTTTTTTTGAAAGATTTTTTTTTGTTTTGCCATACACATTTACATTTTTCTGTATCTTTGCAAAATACCTGTAACTCTTATGTTTTGGAAATCCAAGAACATATTATATTGTATGTATCTTTTGGACTAAATATATAGCAGTACTTTTACAATTACAGAAATGTGAATGTTTAGTCATTTGCTACATCCTTTATTATTATTTGCTGTTAACATGACTGCATTTTTTTTAAATCATCATTTAGTCAAGGAAATGTTAATAAACTTTCCAGGTACTAGTATTTCAAATCACAAAAACTGTACTTTCTTTCCTATTTATGTATCTTCTCTTATTTAGACAAACGCAAATGTATCGTTTGCGTTAATTTAAAAAAAAATTAATACAAATTGTGTTTTTTTGTAGACATGTGGATTGCAATATTTTATTTACTGCATTTCTTTCATAGATATATTTCTCCTCATGAAAAATTCTACTTTAGATAGGGTATTACTCACATATTGGTATAAAATTGTTTACATATCATCTTATATTGATTTTTATTTGTGTACTATCTGGGCCAAAACTAAAATATATATCAAGTTATTTTTTTTATATATACCCTGCATGTGCAAAATTGTTGCTTTGTGTGTACATTTACTTTTGGCCCAAATGGTATGCCGTACATTTCAAACACTTTATGGAGGGTTCAGTTGATCATGGTTAACAGAGAGCTTCCGTTGTAGCTAGAAAATGTGTGCTTTTCATTTTGTATTTGTTTATATCTGGAATGTAGAGGATTTATCTTTAAGATTAACATATACCGGGGTAGTTGTGGTGGAATTAATATTTTATATTGTATTAGTTTTGATGTTTTGTGTTTGCATGTCATATTAATTTTATCACGGAGTTTTCCGAATTTTCAAGAGAGAATTGTATCTTTATTTATATATTATTGTTTTTGTTTCTGTTTTGTTTTACTTGATTTTTAATTGATGCATATATTACAACGTAATTTTAACAAAATTACCAACATTTGTTTCTAAACTTAAGTCTTTTGTTTACTGTGTATCAATCAGTGAGAAGTCTAATTGCTGGTTCTTTAATTGTTAAAAGTTCCTATAATCTAGCAACAAACTATACAGTTTACGACTAATTAATAATAATTAGCAATTTACATTGCCATAATAAGCTTAACTTCTCTTTCATATCTTTTATATCACGCTTTTTAACGACAAACAACTCTAATAAAAATGCTTGATCAAATGTAATAATAAATGTTCTTTAAATGCGTGATATTATACCACTTTGGTGACAATTTAGCTCAAATACCAACAAACGATTCAAAGAAAGGGTCACCAATCAAAACGCTAAAAATTCATCTTAAGATTAACGGTCATTTTTGTTCTCGCGGAAAAAAGGCATACCATCATATGATACAAATAGTGGCAGACTCGATTCACAAGAAGTGTGAGATTTAAAATTAATTAGTCAAAAAGACATTGCAACATGATTTACAAATAATTTACTTTGAATTTAAACCTGTAACTATTTAGACTGTAATAACCCATTGTTATTTCCTTTTGCTTTGTATTAACAACTTGATAGTTTGAAATAAGTATCATAGTTTTATATGCACGTAGTGATATTTTGTGTACGGTGAAATGTCATATTCGCTTTCTGGTATGTATTTATTTTATTTTCGCCATATAGATCAGGGTTTTTACTTAGCTATAGGGGGCACTCATGCCTCTGCTTTCCCGAGTATTGTGTCGGTAGAGGGTGTGTTTAACACAGTATTTTATAGAGACTGTATTTCAATAAACCTCTTCTGCATGAGATCCGACTTGTGTTGTGACTGCGTTCAAATTAAAATATAAACAAAATCTGAAAATATAAAATATAAATTACATAAAAAGAACAAAAAGGCCATGAGGGACCTAAAGCGCTGACCCGAGTAACCAATTATGGAAGACGAAGGACGTGATATAGGTTTTGACTTCAACTGATCCGGATCCGAACTTGGCCTTTATATATTCAAGATAAACATTCTGGCGAAGTTTTGTCAAGATTGAGTCATAAATGCGGCATTTAAAGTGATAACAAGGTTCTAAGATTTGTCTCGGCAAACTTTTTTCCGCATGTTACCCACACAAATCATAAACGAACCGTAATATACAAACAAAAATGGTTTTGCACTTTTACTTAGTTCAAACAACACTTCTATAAAATTTCGTTTAAACCCATTTATGCCTAGTGGACTGTCCCATCCTTCTAAATTAAATAAATTCATTTCCAAAATTAGGGATGTCTAGTATATTTATTTCTATATTTAAAATATTTCGTACAAAAATTCATATATTTAAAATATATTAAAGGCCTTTTTTCTAGACGCTAGGCATAAATGGGTTAATTAACATAAAACTGAAAGACATATTCGCTTTACAAAGAACACTCATAATTAGGTTATTATCTAAATCCTAAATGTGCATACGTTCAATGGTACAATAATCTACAAAGAATATCGCGACATCTTGCACCTTTACATGTCACAAACAACATATAAAGTTCCATGTTGATACTCAGAAAGCTGATGGAATAGTTTGTTACACAAAGTGCATATTAACCCATTTATGCCTAGTGGACTCTCCCATCCTTCTAAATTGGATTAATTTATTTCCAAACAAAGGAATGTTTAGTATATTTATTTCTATATTTAGAATATTTCTTACAGAAATTCCTTTAAGCAAACAGCGCAGACCCTGGTGAGACGCCACAAAAAAAAGTTCAAACGCACAGCACATAACTGTGCAAAGAATATCGCGACACGCGCGTCTAAATAGTATATATAACTCCCAAATTGAGGTACTAGTTTGCAACATCAAGTTCGAAATTGAGGTGTAACATACAACCATGAGCAACGCGAAATACTAACATTTGTAGCGTGACAGACCAACAATGGCAGAGCGACAGACAAACATTTGCAGCTTGACAGACTAATATTCGCTGTGAGACAGACCAACATTAGAAGTTGAAAGACAAGCATTTTGCAGCGTGACAGATCAACATTTACAGCGTGACAGACCAACATTTGCGGTTTGACAGACTTACATTTAGAGCGTGACAGACCAAAATTTGAAGCGTGACAGACCAAAATTTGCAGCGTGAAAGACCAACATTTGCAGTTAGACATACCAACATTTGCAGTACCTATTCAGTTTGACAGACTAACAAGTGCAGCGTGACAGACGAACATTTGCAGCGTGACAGTTCAACATTTTCTGTGGGACTAACCAACATTTGTAGTGTGATAGACAAGCATTTGAAACGTGACAGATCAACATTTGCATCATGGCGGACCAAGATTTTCAGCGTGACAGATCAACATTTGCAGCATAACAGATCAACATTTGAAGCGTGACAAACCAACATTTGCAGTTAGATATACCAACATTTACAGCGTGACAGACCAACATTTGCAGCGTTACAGACGAACCTTTTCAGTTTGACAGACTTACAATTGCAGCGTGACAGACCAACATTTGCAGCGTGACAAACCAACATTTGCAGTTTGACAGACTTACATTTAAAGCGTGGCAGACCAACATTTGCAGCGCGACAGAAAAACATATGCAGCAGGGCAGACCAACATTAGCAGTGTGACAAACCCACATGTGCAGCGTGACAGACCAACATTAGCAGCGTGACAGACCAACGTTTGCATCGTGACAAACCAACTTTTGCAGCGTGACAGACCAACATTTGCAGCGTGAAAGACAAACATTTGCAGCGTGAAAGCCCAACATTTGCAGCGTGACAGGCCAACATCTGCCGCGTGAAAGACCAACATTTCCAGTTTGACACGCTAACATGTGCAGCGTGGCAGACGAACATTTGCAACGTGACAGACAAAATATGCTGCGTGACAGACCAAAATTTCCAGTTTGACAGGCTAATATGTGCAGCGTGACAGAACAACATTTGCAGCGTGACAGACAAACATATGCTGCGTGACAGACCAACATTTGAAGCGTGACAGACAAGCATTCGCAGCGTGACAGACCAACATTTGCAGCGATACATATCAGCATTTGAAGCGTGGCAGACCAACATTAACTATGTTACAGACCAATATTTGCAATGTTACAGACCACCATTTCCAGTTTAACAGACCAACATTTGCAGCATGACAGCCCAACATTTGCAGAATGACAGACAAACCTTTTCAGGTTGACAGACTAACAATTGCAGCGTGAGAGACCAACGTTTTCATCATGCATTTTGACGGACTACCATTTGCAGCAAGAAATACCAACATTTGCGGCGTGACAGACCGACATTTGCAGCATGACAGACCAACATTAGCAGCGTGGCGGACCAACATTTGCAGTGTGACAGACCAACATTAGCAGTGTGACAGACAAGCATTTGCAGCGTGATAGCCCAATATTTGCAGCGTTAAAGACCAACATTTGCAATTAGATATACCAACATTTAGAGCGCGACAGACCAACATTGGCAGTGTGACAGACCAACATTTGCAACATGACGAATCCACATCTGCAGCGCGACAGACCAACATTAGCAACGTAACAAACCAACATTTGCAGCGGGACAGTCCAGCGTTTGAAGCGTGACAGAGCCCACATCTGCAGCGTTACAAACCAAAATTTGAAGCGTGACAGACTAACTTTTGCAGTATGACAAATCAACATTTGCAGTAAGACAAACCAACATATGCAGCGTGACAGACAAACATTTGAAGCGTGACAGACCAACATATGCAGCGTGACAGACCAACATATGCAGCGTGACAGACCAACATTTGAAGCATGGCATACAAATATATTTAGCGTGACAGACCAACATTTGCAGCGTGACAGACGAACATTTTAGTTTGACAGACTAACAATTGCAGCTTGACAGACCAACATTTGCACTGTGACAAACCACTATTTGCAGCGTGACAGAGCAACATTTGTAGGTTGGCTGAAAATCATGTGCAGCGCGACAGACCAACATTTGCAGCGTTACAGATCATCGACTGAAGCGTGACAGACCAACATGTGAAGCGTGCGAGACCAACATTTTCTGCGTAACAGACCGACATTTGCCGCATTACAGACCAACATTTGCAGCATGAAAGATCAACATTTTCAGCATGATGAGACAACATTAGCAGAGTGACTGACCAACATTAGCAGTGTGACAGATCAACATTAGCAGCATGACAGACCAACATTTACAGCATGATGGATCAACATTTTCAGTGTAACAGACCAACATTTCCAGCGTGACAGACATTCATTTGTAGCGTAACAGACCATCATTTGCAGCGAGACAAATCAACATTTGCAGCGTAAAAGACTTACATGTGCAGCGTGACAGACTAGCAAGTGCAGCATGACACACCAATATTTTCAGCGTGAAAGTCAAACATCTTATGCGTGACGGACCAACATTTGCATCAAGAAAGACCAACATTTGCAGCGTGATCACATCAACATTTAAATTGTGACAGACCAACATAAGCAGCGTGACAGACCAACATTAGCAGCGTGACAACGCACATTTGCAGCGTGACAGACCAACGTTTGCAGCGTGTTAGAGCAACATTAGCAGCGTGACAGACCAACATTTGCAGCGTGACAGACAAACATTTGCAACGTGACAGACCAACATTAGCAACGTGACAGACCAGCATTAACAGCGTGACAGACTAACATTAGCAGCGTGACAAACCCACATTTGCTGCGTGACAGACCAACATTTGCAGCGTGATAGATCAACATTTGCAGCGTGACAGACTTACATTTGCAACGTGACAGACTACATTAGCAGCGTGACAGACCAACATAAGCAGCGTGACAAACCCACATGTGCAGCGTGACAGACCAAAATTAGCAGCGTGACAGAACATCGTTTGCAGCGTGATAGACCAACATTAGCAGCGTGAGAGACCAACATTGGCAGCATGACAGACTCACATTTGCAGCTTGACAGACCAACATTTGAAGCGTGACAGTCTTCATTTACAGCTTGACAGACCAACCGACCGATCAGTCAACCGACCGACAGTTTGATGCCAGACTTCGTTTGCGGTGTATAAAATGAATAAAATACCTGTAAACATTAAAAAAAAAATACACAACTAAAACAGTTTTTTTATTGTATCTTACAAGTTTGCAAGTCGGTAGAAAACACTTTTTTAACCTAGGTGATATCGATTCCCAAAATCGACTCGGCTTTGACATGGAAGGACCTCGTAAACCTCATACTTACACAAGCATGCAAACAACGTAAGAAAAACCCGAGATGGAACATTACAGTAATTACAATCTGCCCGTGTACGGTACTCCAAAAGAATACGCAAGTTTTAAACGCTTTCAGTCCATTTCCCATGGTAAGTTTGTAAAAGAAAAGATCAATCGGTATTAACTAATACATACTTTGTATAACAAACAAATTCTAGGACTTCGATGTACATTATAGATGTGGATGCATGTTAAATAGTCTATATACACATACATCGGGTCATGAGTGTTACAATAAACAAGGAGTGAGAACGTCGAGGTATGCAACAACTTCACCGATATCCAGACAGTTTCTTGGTGATTTTGAGTCGCGTATTCGCTTAGAAGGGGCCTTTTCACAGATTTTGGTATGTATTTACGTTTGTCATTAAATGCTTTATATTGATAAATGTAAACATTGGATATAAAAAGCTCCAGTAAAAAAAAACAAGAAACAATTAAAGAACGAAAAAAGTAACCCTCAAATGGGCTCGAACCACTGATCCCTGGAGTAAAAGTTTATCGTTTAGACCACTCGGCCATCCGTGCTCATACCATGATAGATGCATTTTACACTTTATATAAGCAATGCTCGTAGTATCATAAAATATAACGACAAAAACAGATTCTTCAAATTATTCAATCGTTTCGCGTTGCAACGCTTTATAATTTTCAGGTGTTTAAATCTTCAAAAATGCATTTAATGGATAATTTAGAGCAACGTATATATTCAGTATCACTGTTTCCTCACAAATATCATAAGTACATGTACAATGAAAATTTGCGAATCTGAAACAACATTTTTTATTTTTTCAATTGACGAACATGTGAAAAGGCCCCTTTCAAGTAGGGCGTCGTCGTTTATATAGAACCAAACATTAAGTTGGAAGCATCATTTCCAGATCATATTGTTAGAAATAGGGCGTTCTTTTTTTCTGTGTTTATTGTTGCCTAGCGGTCAAGACGTAACTCGTCGTCAATCTAGGGCTTGGACTCACAACCAACCGATTTGACTCAGTCCACGTGGTTTAGTTCAATTATTAATACTAGTATCATATCCATCACATAAATTGTGTTAATTGATTATTAAACATCAATTGTTAACTATACTCTGAACAACAATTTGAATCTGATAACTACGGAATACCGTTAGGGCCATTGTGGTTAAAATCCAGGAGGCGACAATGCGATAGTGCGATAGTACGATGGCGACAATGCGATAGTACGATGGCGACAATGCGATAGTACGATGGCGACAATGCGATAGTTCGATGGCGACAATGCGACAACGCGATAGTACGATGACGATAATGCGACAATACGATGGCGACAGTACGATAGTACGATGGCGACAATGCGATAGTCATATCGTACTGTCGCCATCGTATCATCGCATTGTCGCTATCATACTATCGCGTTATCGTACTGTCGTCATCGTATTATCGCATTGTCGCCATCGTACTTTCGCACTGTCGCCATCGAATTGTCGCACTGTCGTCATCGTATTATCGCACTGTCGCAATCGTACTATCGCACTGTCGCCATCGTATTTTCGCACTGTCATCATCGTATTGTCGCAATGTCGTCATTGTATCATCGCACTATTGCATTGTCGCCATCGTAGTATCGCACTGTCGCCATCGTATTGTCGCACTGTCGCCATCGTACTATCGCATTGTTGCCATCGTACTATCGCGCTGTCGCATTGTCGCCATCGTACTATCGCATTGTCGCCATCGTACTATCGCACTATCGCATTGTCGCCCTCTGGATTTTTAATGTGTAACCACGATGGGCCTAACGGTATTCCGTAAAAAACTATGTATTTATATTTTAGTTGTATAGTTGCTGTTCATCTTACCAAATATTATATTAAAAGATATTTAAGTATTTTCACACTGTTTGAGCTAAATGGAAATAATATGTTCTGAAGGTGAAATTATATATAAAGAAATGCATTTATTTTCTAATACACGTGATAAAATTATGCTTCCATACCAATCTCTTCAGAAGTACGTTTTTTACGCAAAGATAGCATAAACCCGCTATATTCTAATATTGATCACCATACTTTTTAAACGGCTCTTTACTCCGTGAGGAAAATGTTTATGGCTATATTTTACATATATTAAGATAGATGGACATTAATGTTTCTTTCGACTAAATCTCAGTCACAAATACAGACCGATCACCGTCCGATCAGCGGTCGACGTATTTTTACGCTCATCGGGCTTGAGCCCGGTCGATGATCGCACGGACATCGGATCATTTTGTAGCATCGGGTGGCGTCCGTATTGATTTTAAGTCTGACTTAAAATTTTACCCGAAGGGCCCGTAAAACATGTAAACGATCAAAAGTTTTTTTGGCGGTGGTAGTTGAAACAAAGAAGATAAGGCCCAGTCTCACTATGATGCCGGTGGAGCGCCGGTGCGTGATCCGGGATCTACCGGGAAAAACCGGGGACGACCGGAATGAACCGGGGACGACCGGGAACAACCGGGGCTCCACCGGGAAAGTATTAAAATGTTAAATACCACCGGGATGAACCTATAGTCACCGGGAAGGACCGGCAACGACCGGCGCGGCACCGGCAACAACCGGGACGGCACCGGGAACAACTGGGACGGTACCGTAGCTCAATCGGGGCCCATACAGACCGCGGCAGAGCTACGGCAACGCCCCGGTTGTCGCCGGTGTTGCCCCGGTGAATGCCGGCAGAGTCCCGGTATAGCTACGGTACATCGGTAAACCGGCGCTCTGCCGGGACGCCACCGGCATTTACCGGGGCTCCGCCTGGGCATAACCGGCGACGACCGGGGTTAAACCGGGGCGTTTCCGTAGCTTTGCCAGGGGTCTGATGCCGGTATAGCCCCGGTGAGTGCCGGTGGAGTTACGGTTTACCGGGGCTCTGCCGGGACGCTGCCGGCTTTCACCGGGGCATCACCGGCGACAACCGGGACTCTGCCGGGGCTTCACAGGGATAAACCGTAGCTAGTCCGGGGTTGACCGGGACTCTGACGGGTTGTTGACCGGCTTCAACCGGGGCGGCACCGGGTAATAGTGTGACCGCGTTAAAAAAAAACTTCTACGAATCATCCCGGTTCGCGCCAGTCGACCGGCGTTAGCAAACCGGGAAGGACCGGGGCTCTACCGGCAATAGTGAGACTTGGGCTATAAAAGTTTTGGTCGCAGGATAATAGTTCTATGTGCGACGTACACATATTGAAGTACTTTATCAACAAAACGCAGAAAGTTATAATATGCAGCGCTAAAATTTTAATATAATTATGAAAAGCGAACGCCTGATAGCTTGTTCGTTGGTTCCATGTATTCAATTACAAACATTACGCAGCGGGCAATATCAGAAGATCGTGGCACATGCATGTACAGCACACATGTATAAAGCTTTCAACAGGTGATTAAACATACAACTAAATACAAGTTGCACCTTCACTTGTTAAAGTTCATTTTAAACATCATGCACAAAATAAGTTTGAGCGTAATGACAACATTTCAAATCTGACAATGTGACAAAGGTAAGACATTGAACGGAAAAGTCAAAAGATATCCCAAAATTTCACAGGTGCGAACCGCAAAGCATTGTGGGACCACATGTCAAGGCCGCCATTGAGAAATTGTTCGCGAAGTTCGCGGGAAAAGACATGTTACGATTTATTAATGAAACGAGGTAACTATTTATCATTTTGACTTTCATTAAAATCTCTACTGTACTCATTTATGAAAATAGGCCTGTGCGACGTTGTAACTCGGGTTAACTAAGTTTCTTTTTATACTTAAACCTGTCGCTTACTGTAATGTCTTTGTAAAAAGTAGGGCACGGCATGGTCCATATTTCTGACCGTGTTTCTACTCGTTGCGCCCGTTTTTATTGGCAAAAATAAATATCGTTCACTTCTTTTTAATACGATAAATATTTAAAATTGCAGTTTTGTTCCACACAACAGTTTGTTAAATAGTTGGATGGTGGTAACTAAGGAATTACAAAGTTTTCGAAGTTATCCGGACAATGGTTGTGTTGTGTTTACATTGTTTAATGTTGAAATGTAGATAGTTGTGTGTGTCGGTTTATGACATCAGTGTAGGCATATGGCTTAGTTTTTTTGTTCAAGCATTTAGCTGAATAACCTTAGTATTAAACAGTGCTTAACGGCTATGGGTAAACTTTTTAAAGTTCAAAAGTGAACATTTATTTTTTTCTTCAAGGTTAAACTAGTTTACATTGAAAGCTGAAATTGTCTTGATGTATTTGCCCACTGTAAGTGAGAAACATCCAGAGTTTAACCTTGGTGCACATTATTGTTACTGCCTGTTGTCTCATCACTTGAAGCGTCAATTTCTTAAAAAGCTTCATCCATTTAAGGAACTCAAACCTTGACATAGGAACCTAAGCGCAGCTTTCTTGCCATTTGAGCTTATCACAGGCATCTACATTAAATGTAGGAAGACATATGCAATAGTGGAGAAATATTTTAAATTTGTGAATACAACGTTCAAAGATAATATTAGTATACATTGTAAAAAACCTACAACATAAAATGCAATAATCAAAAGCATTGCAAAAATAGATGTAGATCTACATGTGAGCATTTTCAAGAAACTTGTCTGTAAAGAAGAACATTGATTAGTGTTAGTGAAAATTGCTCACATGAAATCAGGGCCCTCGTTTTGCACTTTTTACCGCCGAATATCGGCGGCTTCCCCCGTGAAAAAAGTATACTTTTTTCTCCCCTTTTTTAGCTAAAAATTCCCCCTCCAAAAAACATTTATTTTTATTTTTTTGTATACCTTTGTACTTATGTTGCCAGCTGGTATAGTGCTACTAACCTTTGATTAAATGTATATTTATATAACTCACATTAAAATATAGCAATTTAAGTTGTTGAATGGTTGGTGAAAAGATCTTCTAAAATTCCCCTTTTCGCCCAAAACGACGCGAAATTCCCCCTCATGAGGGATGTGGGTGGCTTCCCCTGGCGGATAGAGAGGGCCCTGGAAATAAAAGTATCCAAAGTTGTTTTGTTTTGCTTTTCCACTTCTGTATTTTGATGGTTGAATGTACCTGTATAAAATCTCTTGTAGTTTTCATTTTTCTTACATGTTTCAGTGAGGAATTTTTTTTTTGAGCTTAGGCCGTTTGGGCCTTCTGTCTTTGCAAAGTCAAAGGTCCAAACAGGTTTTCATTGGCCCAAAATTGACTGTGCAAAATAAAGGAAACACTTGATTGTTCTCAAGAAAAGGTGACAAACAATTAAAAACAGACCATCAGACTAGAGCTGCAACGATTCACCAACAGTTCGATTCGATTCGATTTCGATTTCAGACACTCCGATACCGATTTTTTCGATTCGATTCATCTTCAAACCTAGTTTTATCATATATTCACTCGTATGCCTCAAAATTAACATTTCTGTTCAAATGTGATTTCAATAAAACACATA
This sequence comes from Dreissena polymorpha, assembly GCF_020536995.1. NCBI lineage: Eukaryota > Metazoa > Mollusca > Bivalvia > Myida > Dreissenidae > Dreissena > Dreissena polymorpha. The sequence continues at coordinate 72,135,461 of NC_068356.1, forward strand.
TAAAAGAATAGCAAATTAGGACTCAATTTTAATTTTAAAACTTCTGACTAGATTACACAATAATATAAAAAATAAATAAATAATCATAAAAACGTATCTGGAATCAGTTGAATGGTAGTACTATCACTATGATTACACCTTTACCCAAAACCGCTATAAGCATGTCTACCACTGTGCCATGACAGCATAACCTGTTACCTGTATGACAAATCATATTTTCTAATAAACTTAACAAAACTCCAACAGAAAAAGAACTACTTTTCTGGCTGGCGACTTGAGTAGTTGCACTTGTGCGACCTCTTTGTCTTGCTAAATTAACGCTATGTTTGCGTTTGACATATTGCATTAAATTAGATTAGTGGTTGAGCCGGACTTAGCGTACGCCACATCCGTGAAGCACAGTTTACACTTAGCTTTATTGGTAGGGCTACCATCCCGAAACCCAAAATACTGCCACACTTTTGATTTTAGCTTCTTAGCCGCATCTGATAATTTCAATTTGTCGGCAACAACTTGTTCAGCCATTTTGACGCTTTTTACGAAAGTAGACCGTAACGGGCTTATTGATTGGATGACTAAAGTAATAAGCAACCAATCGCGCGTGTCGTAATTACAGGTAAATATAAAACCTACACCTCCCTGTATCAATAGTCAGAATACAGCGCGCTTTACGTATCTATGTATATATATATATGTATATATTTTAAAGAATCGAATCGAATTTGGTAGGTTTGGTATCGTAATCGAATCGAAGCATTTCGAATCGATTTTCGATGAATCGGATCGAATCGTTGCAGCTCTACATCAGACAGGGATTTTAATAGATTGTGAAAATCAGGAGTCAAAGGACCCATGTGCTTGAAAGGTTCAGGGGTCAAATTAAATGCTCATGGGTCAAAACTTAGTTGAAGAGTTTTTATGTTTCTGCATATTTGTTCCACTCTTGAATCTTTTGTTTTGTATAAAAATTAAATGAAATACTATTCAAACAACAAGATATTAATTTAGAGATTTGGTTCTTAGTCACATTTGTATCCATATTGCGTTATTAATAATGTGTAAATCGTTATGTCACCTATTTTCGCGATGTACTTTTGATTTCACATCGCGAAATTTTATTACCGAATATACTGAAAATATGAACTTTTTTCAAGTAATGTAATATACGAGTCGTGATATTTTAATCAATATATAAACTAACAATTGTAAAAAAATCTGGTATTTAAGAACTTTTCTTTTTTCGTCATTTGTGGTTGACAGTCCCTTTAATAATGCACACATTCATTTTTAATCCTATCGAAATATTTTTGTTGTTTTTCAAAATTGTCAACAACAGTAGTGTGATTTTTCCATGGATCGGGTTGTCCAAGGGTCATTTCAGCGATTTGTGTAAATTCGTTTAAAAAATGGGGAGAGGTTACGACCGATTCCACTGGTGTATTTCATAAGCGGCCCAACAAATCCGCGGCTTGCGAAACCATTCCGCATATTTATGATTACACAGGCAGTGCTTTCCACAGGAATTTTTTCAGGTGCCCCGAGGCTTATAGGGGTGTCCCCTCCCGATATTGATTAAACATTTTTTTTTGTCAATTGACGTTTTGTGGTGCGTTATAACTCTTAAGAAAAACGGCGTCAAAAGATGTCATTTGGTGTGCTATGACTCTTCAAGAAAACCCCCCAGCTATAAAGTCATTTATAAAGACATATTTTAATAATTGTTTTAAAACTTTCCAGCAAAGAAAGTAAAATCCAGACTCGAAAGATTCTCCAATACATCCGTATCAACCCGACTATTACTGCATACTTACTACTTTTCAAGTTTCTATTCATTACCCTATAATCCCATTTTAAAAAGCTTTTCCTGGTAAATATTGACAATAAAAGTGCTCAATAATTTCTTTTACAACAAACGTTGCCATTTTTCTCAAGTATCAAATTAATTTCTGCATAAGTGACAATTTATAGATTTGATGAAATATTGCCACTGAACATGTGTAAATTGCTTGACGTGGCGTGTGCTTGATAATACAACGCTCAATACACCCACGCTTTCTATGCACATGACGCGACATTGTACATGCTGCATAATTTTCCCGCCCATTTTATTGAGACAAAGGATCAACACAAAATAAATTATCACTGTTTATTTGAAGCAAGAAACTGTTTACGTAGAGTTAACATTTACATTCGGAAGTGGGTTTCGGATTACAAATTTAACTATGCTCATTTGAGACTTCAAGAAAACATGAACAGTTGCGAAATTAATTCAACGATAATTTGTTTAAACACTGTACAAGTCAAGTAAATGTTTTGATAGAAATATTAATGAAAAGCACAACTTCCACGAGGATCATAGCCATCATCAGTCTTCTAAGCCAAGATTTTTGTGGCAATTACATGTTCGTCAGGAGTTGTCTGCATGATTTAACTGCAAGAAGTGCCTGCCTACTAGTGCTGTCCTTTATACAAAGCGTACGCTCTCATTGGCCAATATTGATTTTCCAATGCAGCAACGCACCGCCCTTAAGCGGGCTTAAGTTTGGTAAAGCGTTATATGTAGTTTATAAGGGACTGTAAGTTGGCTTTCAAAATTTTCGGCAAAGTCGATATCGCTTTGATCTTAAGAATGGCTAGTTGCGATAACACCCAAAATACACTGATCAGAAAATTTCAGGCGCCACGCAGACTCTGATTTCGAAATTCAAGCGCCCCGGTGAGGGACCGTTAAATGACCGGTGGAAAGCACCGACAGGTAGATCCTGTATAAGCGTTTTTTTAAATGAGCGTTGCCATTGGTTGTCATTTCCCAATCTTCAAATTTAAATGGGTCTTTTAAAATGTGCCTCATATTTCTTTGCTGATTTGTTTGCACCAGGTTTTTTTTACCTTATATAACAGACGCCGAATATCAGCGTCTTCCCCCACCAAACTAGGCTGGTTTTTTCCCCTTTCAGAACCAAAAATTTCCCCCTTTTTTTTTAATAGAAAGATGTGTCTCATGATTATGATATCTCAATTCTATTTCAATTTAATCTTGCCAAACGAAATAAATTATGAAAAAACAATAAATATAGTGCAAAAATGTACAAATGTATTGTAATAATGAGAGAGTAAGTAAACAAATCCCCCAGAAAGGGAAACGCCGCGAAAATTCCCACGCGCACAATTTTCCCCAAATTGGAAAATCCCGCGTAAAATTTCGCCCACATAAGGGCTAAAGGCCCCTTCCCCAACAACCAAAAAAAAAACCTGTGCACAGAACAGGACAGAATTTTCCTCCCCTCTGACTTCTCTTCAATCACACCCGATGGTCCCCTGAACAAGTCCTTTTAAAATATCAATTACATAAGAAATGTTTGTAACTATTGAGGATGCTTCTGAAACAACCTATGAAAAAGTGACCTAACATTCAAGAATAGAGTATTTGAAGCCGAATTATGACCACCATGGTTTTGTCCAAACTTGAATCTTGGTCTAATCTTCATGAGGCAAGTGTGTCAATATGTACTATTTGTGGAATCAATGGAAGTTTTGTACATTCCACCAACTTCTTTGGGATTAGACTTTTAGAATTGATATATTAATCACAGATGCAGGAGCTATCGTCATATGCTTGGGTGAAAGTTCTTGTACACACATTCGTATCTTAAATCAACTATACTTGCAGTAATTGTACAGTCATCAATTTACCAGCAATCACGATAATCTGCTTAGTGTAACCAGTAAAATAGTTTGCTTACATTTCATTGTTTGCCGCAATACAGTATAAGGGCATTGCAGATAACCCAGGGGTTGCCAGTAAAAATTGGTTTCCAGGCTTTCTTGGGTACCTGATAGCCAAGTTGGGACATTTATCAAGTCACAGTTCAGTGTAATTCTTCTAGGACAGATAAGACTGTTTGTACACAGTTAGCAGGCTCTAATATAGACATTGGGAAAATATGCAGTAGATTTCTAATGTACAGTATAGGTGCCTAGACCTGATTAATATGGGATTAAACTTCTTAATCTTTCCTGCAAGATTAGACATCTATAGTCTGTAATCCTGATCAACCATTGATTTTGGTCTAAATCAGCTGAGCAAAGAGGTGATAACTTATTTTTACTACCAATGTTTTGTGTTGTAACAATTATTATATTTTCCTTTAAAAATAATAGATCTTACACTTTATTTATAAAAAAAAATCTTTATTTTGTTTCTCTGTTCAAAAGTAATGTTATTTTATTTGTTAAACTTGAGCTTTTCACTCGCCACTTCTCCCTCAATTGTCTCATTTTGTTTTTTTTGGTTTGACTCTCTCCTAATAGCCTGTGCAATAGTTGTGGTCAAAATGTCTGTGATTTTACTAAAAATATTTTATTGAAACTTCACACATGTTTTGGTGGCATTGTGTGAGGTCGCTGACCCAAGTTTTATAACCCAGCCCTGCAATTAAGCAGAATTATGTTTCTGGAGCTATTTCATACACGCTTTAGATATTTAAATGACTTTTTATGTGAGTCTACCTGTGTTACTTACAGATTAAGTTCGAGTTTTGTTATGTTCCATGAATTTTTGCTGATATTACGAGCCATGGACTTAAAATTTTCTCAAGAAGAACAGCTCCGGACTGTCTGATATTAGCCTCATTTTGGGTGTGTGATTCTACCTTAGTGTTTTTTCCATGAGGGCAAAGGGGCATGGCGCAGTACATAATAAAATGAGCATTTTAACAAGCAGTTTATGCAAAAAAGGTAAAACCTTTGTTGAAAACTTGGTTTTGGGAGGAGCTTTAAAATGTAAACAAGCACACTGAAGTGTAATTGATGTTTTTAACTTTCTTTAATAAATATGAATATATTTACCTTGCAATGTTTTCCTTTTAAGTTCCATGCTGTTTCCAGGTTTTTTTTGGCCGATTTTATAGCCAAAATTCTGCTATGTTCCCAATCCCAAAAAGTATACTTTCCCCCCAAAATGTGGCAAAAAATTCCCTATTTCAAATAAAAAAAATTTTTTTTTTTGTTTGGAAATGTCTTATGCATATTTTATTTCAATTTTAATTCAATTACATCTAACAAAGTATTATATGATTTTGTCCTTTTAATTTGAATGATTATAAAGATTTATATCAAATTTAGTATTTCCCTAATCAGTGGACTTTTCGTGTGAAAAAATGGCTAATTAATTTATTTTCCCAATTTCATGAAAATGCCGCTAAAATTTCCAATTCCAAAGCCATGGGCTATCTTCCCAAAAAGTGGAAAAAAAACCTGGTTTCAGTAAACTGTACAGCATGAAAAACATAATAAAGCAATATATGCATGTCAATCTGATTTTATACAGATCCACTAACATATAAATGAAACCATGCTAGTCTTATCCTATTTTCTTGTCAGAGGTTTTAAATTTGCAAGTAAACTGAACACCAATTTGCAAATACTTGCTTTCAAGACATAAATCCACTGTGTTTGTTACCAATTAAAAATGTATGTTGTTTGTATCTAAAACGTTTCATGCATCTTTAATGATCACAGCAGCGAATGTTTTGCCCAATTGGAAAAAGTACCGGTACCAGTCCAATTTGGAAAATAGTGCGCGAAAAACCCTGAAATTGGGAAAATTCACGTTGGGAAGTCTTCATATTGGGATATTAGTGTATTTGACTTTTTGCTCACAAATGCTTTAAAATGATAACTATATGTTGTCAAGTTGTCAATATTATATTTACTTAGACTCAAGCAATTAGCTGCATAGAGAAACTAAATGTTGCATTTTATTTATTAAAAAAAACAACAGGCAAATTACTGGCATTGGACCTAGCAATTTCTCTAAAATAGCTGCTGTGGTGCTTAAAAGTGCTATCGTGTTTCACATACACAGCTCTTGTTTTAAATGAAACTGCATTCCATGTTGATAACCTAGTTGTTTGTAATACAATTAAATGCCTATTATTTCAGATTTCATGATTTTCATAAACAATAAACAAATACTTGTATTTATAACTCTGAAAAATTACTGAATCATTTTCAAAAATAATCTTTATTTTGTATATTGACCTGCTGAATGCTCTCGTATGCATATTCTAAGATACAATTTTAGTGTGTAGTTCTATCATTAGCATGTGTCATTAGAGAAATGTTCAACAATTATAGAGGGTTTGTTTAAATGTGTATATAAGAATTTCTGCTTCATGTCTTAGCTTGAACTTTGTGTGCTCAGAGAAAAGTGTCTGAAGAACAGCCTTGGCTGTCCAAATATTGACTCAAGATTATTTGCAGAGGTATAAAATGGGGCAATATATAGTATGGTCTGTGACACAGTGAACAAACTGAAGTCAGTGAGGGAGTTAGTGTGTACAGTACCTTGTTATAGCTAGGGCATCCATATTTTATGATTGTTTGGATTAATTTTGTAATAATGGATCTGGAATAACGCCCTCGCCTTTGGTAGGTTTTATGTACATGCATGCTTAGTAAATTGAAGAACTGGCAAATTGATAAATGAATTATTTCACTCGTGACTCTAGTATTCTTTATCAAAGTGAAACATGGAATTTTGTTCATATGTAATTTTATATAGCTTTTATTTCTAGAATTATTTTATTTTTTCATTGCATATTCTTGAAGCTAGGAAACTGTTCAGTGTTTGAAGTGCTTGCCAATCCTGATGCGTTGCTTGTTTGGTAATAACATGTATTTCATGCTTACAAGTACACAATTGATTAATTAATCTTCTTTTAGAGTCTCTGGTATATGTCTTCACTTAGTCATTAATCTACTGGTCATTTATTAAATGCACAGTTAGTGTTAAAATAATCAATGACTGCAGCATATATGTACATCTTTCTGCACTGAAGTGCTGTGGGTGGTGTAAATCAGTTTATCTATTTATAAAAGTTATAGTGTCATTTGTTGTTATTTCGAATAAAATTTATTCCAATTAGTTTGCTATTAAACATATTAAAAAAGCAAACAATGTGGAATACATAACAGTAAATAAAGAAATTGACAACTTAAGTCTCAAAATGGTGACAAAAAGCACAGCATGATTGAAACTGATATGAGTTATAAAACTTAAAAACTCCAGGTATCCTTTCAATTGATAGTGTTTTTTAATGCACAGGAAGTTTCAATTGGAAGCATAATTGGATTATAAGCCTGGTACATGTACTTGCTAGGTGCATTGTGTATGATGAATGTTGACTTCCTGGTCAGCAGCGTGTCAAAATCAAAGCGCTGAAGGCACTGAAGTTGTTCGCTGTTGTCGTCCTTGATTAGCTTGTGCGCATGGCACAGGCTAATCAGTGTACACAGGCTAATCTTATTTGAACTGCATAAACATGTTTTCTCTGAAAGCAGCCAATATGTACAGATTTCAATGATAAACACTAGACTGGCCAATGTCGACTTACAAGCTGGTATATTAACTCACTGCTAGAGTGTATATATACTCACTGCTAGATCATAATCATTTGTTGTCTGCTGCAGACAGGCAGCGGTAATCGTCCCTTGCAGAGTGAGTTGTTGTTCTTACCGTACTTAAGGTAGCGCACTCCTAATGGGCACATATCCAAATATAATTTAATTAATTATTTTCATAATCAGCATCATTTCACTGAACCACATGCAAATTTGTAGGTAGGCTTTCCATGCTTTTTAAAAAAATAAACCGATTTTTTCAAAACCACCCTCACGCTCAGCTTTTGTCCAGTTTATTTTCACCCCTGGGGTATATAAAAGTTCCATAATTCATTAAAATTTCCAAATATAGGCATGAAGTTGGTGTGTACAGATGCAGTAAAGGTGTTTTAAGTTTAAACAAGATGAAATAAGTATTCTTTTACAGACATTTATTTTTTACAAATTTTTATCTATGGAATAGCGCAATGAAACGTAAGTGATTTCAGCCAAGTAAAAATTAGGTCGGGTGTCATAATATTCAAAATAGTATCATTTAGGTTATATTTTAAACTGAGTTTTTATAGAAACACTATACAGGGTTTTTTTACTTTATATAACAGACGCCAAATATCGGCGTCTTACCCCACCAAACTAGGCTGGTTTTTTCCCCTTTCAGAACCAAAAATTCCCCCTTACAAAAAAAAAAAAATTTTTTTTTTTTTTTTTTTTTTTTTGTAATAGAAAAATGTGTCTCATGATTATAATCTCTCAATTCAATTTCAATTTAATCTTGCAAAACGTAATAAATTATGAAAAAAACAATGAATATAGTGCAAACATGTACAAATGTATTGTAATAATGAGAGAGTAAGTAAACAAATCCCCAAAAAAGGGGAACGCCGCGAAAATTCCTACGCGCACAATTTTTCCCCAAAGTGGAAAATCCGCGTAAAATTTCCCCCACATAAGGGCTAAAGGCCCCTTCCCCCACAACCCAAAAAAAAAACCTGCTATATACAGCAAAAATACCAAGAAATAGACAGATTTACTGTTTACTTTTTGAAATAAAAATAAAAATGCAACATGCATCATTCGTATTTTCAGCAGTAAATTACCCAATTTAGCCATAACGTTGTTTTAATTTTAAAAATTGAAGGATGTGCATCCATTTTTCAACTTATTTAACAATAAACATAGCTTATATGCTATATTAAATCAAATTACGTTAGAAAAGAAATAAAACACGTCGCAAAAAGAATGCGATGTCGGCACGAATCTGTGCGGGGAGATCCCAAAAGATTTCAATTCCATCGCCTTAACCAATCGGCCACGACAACTTAACTTTGGTGCAACCTTAAATTAGATATCCATAAGTAAGCAGGTAAAAAGGCTCGTCGATATTTGAAGAAATCGCAAAATCGTATTGTTCAGATGATAATTGGATCAAAGTCAATATTTACAGTGAAAATGATGTATTCTAAATGAATTAGGTAAACACATATTAAAATTCGAAGTTTGAAAAAAATAAAATGCATCTCTCGGAAATAACCGATCATTGAAGATCGGCAATGATCGTAAAATAAATTGCGGGAAATCATTAGAGGTGCGCTACCTTAAGGCTTCTAAGCACATACTGATTTGCAAAATATGCTCTGTAAATTTAGCTGGCCGCTAACGTGACCAACTAAAAATGACCTGGGGATTTGCACTAAACAAAACACAAATATTTCCATTTTTGTGCTTCAAAATGTGGGAAAATGTCTTCAGAAATCACAGTACAATATGAAAATAATATCTGTTAACACAGTTTTAGTTGGATTTCAACTCGTGCCAACAGAAATCACGAATTTAAAAAAAAAGTTTACAGCTTGACAGAACCATACACTTACAGTTATGAGTATAAATAGTGTGTTTTAACCTACTTGTACTAAAATTACTTTTCATAACAGTTAAATGCTACTTCTTATTTTCTTATTATGCATATTTCCAATGTTTTCTGCTTTCAGAGAGCAATGTGTGTCCAATGATGGAGGTTGCAATGCTACTGCAGTGGATCTCTTTCACTGGTAAGAAAATCTTAAAATGAACGAATTCAATTTATTATATCAAACAGCAATAAATGTTTGTTTGATCCATGTGGCTGGCTTATACTCATTCAACATTCAAGGCCTAGAATACAAACTTCCTGAATCCCTCAAAATTTCTAACTTTATTTCTGTGGACTCTTGGCTGAATTTGAATTGGCCAGGACACCCATGATTAAATCAGAATTGTGTTAAAATGGCCAAAGAAATTATTCCATGACCGACCTCCACGCCAGATATGAATTTTTGTGGTTTGTCACTTGGGATTACAAAATTGATGGTCAAGAGCTTTCTCAACAGAACTAGCTGGGCCAGGCAGATTTATACATGACACATAGATGATGTTTGGGGTTTTGTGGAACGGCTGGGGTGGGTGAAATGCATTGTTGAAGATGTCTGTATTGCACTTGCCCCGGCCTTTCTGCAACCTCTGGCAACAACACAACATTTGTGCAACCTCTAGGATCAACACAATCCCTATGCCACTTTGGTGAACAACACTTTTTTGCAACAACTGCGGTCGACAACAATGAAATACACACTAAGTGGAATCTGCAAGGGCCTGTGGATACAAATGAAAAAAAGAAACAAAGATGCAAGAACCTGACATTGGTAAACACTGGAAATGTTTATACCTTTGTTCTGAAGGTAATCAGTGGGCACAAATGAAAGATTTTCCAAGAGGAATCTGCAGGAAATAGTGGATACAAATGAAACAAAACTCAATAAATCAAGATAACTACTTGTCTGACAACATATTGATAAACCAAGGAAATGATGAAATTGCTGAATAGAATTTTTTTTAAGTACAAAGAACAACATTTCACTGTATTGTATTGTTACATGCATTTAAAGTGATATTATGGGCATCTAACAGTTTATAGGTGTCTATCGCAACTGTTGTTTATTTTTGGTGTTTTCACTTCATATACACTTAGATTTGTTAATGCAGCATCAACATACTAAAACAATATCTCGGAAAGAGAAAAATAATGCATTATAATATCAACCGTACTTTTGTTTGACAACTGGTCATGCATATACAATGTGAACCATAATTGAGTTTTAGTGCAGATTTGTTCATACGACACAAAGACACAATTTTGTTTTTAGGATCATTTCGTGGTACGGTACTGGGTGGATCACGTAAGATATCGAATATAAAATATATTTTTATAAACAACTGGTAGCAAGATGAGTTGCAGATAATTGGTCAGTAACCACATTTTAACTTACTCTTGACCTGTTAATTCTTTTCAGCTCAATTCAACAGTGAAAAATGCCCATAATATCACTTTATCTTTGAAACAAAACAACACTGAACAGCTTAACTGAAGAGAACAGAACAAATCACTTTGTGATGTTAAAATACAGGAAAAATGGATAAAAACAATGAAAAGAAAGTGGAAGAAGGGAATGTAGTGTAAATAAGAACTACTTTGAAAATGTTTCAGATTTGATTATATATTTTTTTCCATAAAAAATTGATTTGGGCTGCTTGATAAGAAATGTATGATTCACAGGACACTCAGGAATGTCCCAAGTCTTTGTTACACTAGGACAAATCAGTGTCTTAACTTGTCCCAGGCCAGAAAGATGCCAGATACCATTATGGTATTGAACCCATATTTTGGTTGCATTATTGAACATAGATTAACAGCTCTAAGTGTAAACCAACACCTTTGTTTCAGTTTTTGATGGAAATCAAAGTGTTCATGTATTGGATTTTTATTGAAATCTAACACCAATTATCTTGTTATTGTATCTCTTTATCAGTGTCCATAGACAAATCCAAATAACTTGTATGTACTACCGGCTGTACTTAAAATGAATATTCTTAAAATATTAAATATTGCAGCTGGAATTGGTACTTTGATAATATATGTGGCTATTTTGTTTTTGTTTTTTTGATATTATTCCCCTACCGGTTTCACCGGAGGGGACTTATGGTTTGCGCTCTGTGTGTCAGTCAGTCAGTCAAGTCTGTCACACTTTACTGGATCCTGCGATATCTTTAAAAGTTCTTAATATTTTTTTCATGAAACTTAAAACATGGATAGATGGCAATAAAAACATTATGCACGTCTTTTCATTTTGTTCCTACATGTATGTCAAAAATCACTTTTCTGCATCCTGCGATATCTTTTAAAGTTCTTAATATTTTTTCATGAAACTTGAAACATGGATAGATGGCAATAAGGACATTATGCACGTCATATCATTTTGTTCCTACGTCAAAAAATTTGGTTGCTATGGCAAAAAAATAAAATAATCTGACAATGTTGGAGCCAGTAGGGGACTTATATTGCTTGACAATAGTCTTCTTGTTAAAATTATTCAAGGTATGTTAAATTTCCATAAGTGTTACCAGTTTAAATACCAAATTCTATGAAGGTTATAAGAAAATCCAAATATTAAGGGTTATAGCTGCCTTTAATGGTGACAAAGAAGAGAAAATAGTGAAAACATATTTGTGGAGTTGTCATGTTTGACCTAATCACCATGTGTTGTGAAGCATTAAAAGAAAGCATCTTGAGTTTTCATGTAAGTATTCTACACTTTTTAGGATCATGTTTTTAACTGTATATATTTTACTACACCAATGTGGATGCTAGATGATAAGATCCCCATCGGGATGGACAATAATTAGTATACATGTTGGTGTGTCATTGCAGATACATGCAAACCTTGTGTATATAGAGGTTGCTGTCGGCGATTGTCCAGGTGTATGAAGGTGAAACATTGTGATCCCTATCCCTAGTGACATCTTCGAAGGACCCCAAGTGATGCTTTTCTTGAAGTTTGAGGTATGTGTGGCATCCAATTTCAGTTCTTACTTTTACTACAAAAACAAAAAGCTGACGCTTATCACCACGCCGCATGTTTGACCCAGGGGTGCCCCAGGGTTGGTAATGGGGCCATGCAAAGTTGAGAATGACCGTAATGTCATAAGAGATTTCCAGTATAAATTTGAAGTAATTCGGTGTAGAAATGAAGAAGTTAATGTAAAATAACCTAAAAAATGAGTGAAAATCTATACCCTAATTTCTCCTCATCCTGCTCTCCTAACAAATCTAATACTGAATCAACTTCACTGACGTCCATTATGTACATGTCATCCTAATTGGAATGACTTATGAGATGGCTGAACATGCTCTCTAATAGCCAATCTTCTTGCTTCTGTTTTGGAAAAGTTATGTTTTGAGGTTAAATGGTTGACTAAATAGTACAGGGCTCAACATTAACCTAAAAACCAACATGCCCTGCCGGGCAAGTACTTAGAAAATCTACTTGCCCTGAACGTAAAGCCACTTGCCCAAACATGAAATATCACATTAACTGTAAACCTGATATGTTTTAATAACGATCAAAAGGATACACCACAAAACCTTTTTTTATTTTTGCACATTTAATAAAATTATTACAGTAATTAAAGTCTAAATGTAGATTTGTGCCAATATTTGATTATTAAACATTGCTCCTAACAATTCATCATACATGTATCTCAACCATTCAAACTGACTTTTCCATTATGGACAAGGGAAACAATCTTGCTTCAGGCACCGTTTTATTAGGAGGCGCTTCATCTTCCTCTGAAGAACTACTCGAGGGCTGAACGGAAAACTGTCATATCTCCTTCTTTATTAGTCCCCTACCGGTTTCACCGGAGGGGACTTATGGTTTACGCTCTGTGTGTCAGTCAGTCAGTTAAGTCTGTCATACTTTTCTGGATCCTGCGATAACTTTAAAAGTTCTTAATAATTTTTCATGAAACTTGAAACATGGATAGATGGCAATAAGGACATTATGCATGTCATTTCATTTTGTTCCTACGTCAAAAATTCTGGTTGCTATGGCAACAAGTAAATTAAAAAAAAAAAAAATTCTGACAATGGTGAAGCCGGTAGGGGACTTATATTGCTTGACAATATTCTTGTTTAATATAAATTACAACAGTCTACTGTTCACCCCTTGTACTGCTTTCAACTTGTTGAATATCAGTCGGGCTTTTTCTTTTGGAAATCAACGATGACGAGATGCAAGAGTCACTTGTTATTAAATTACTGTCATTAACAATGGAAGGAGTTTCAATGATAGGACTTGTACTAGTTGTCAATGTTTGTTTATTTTATGACACTTGCTTAAAAAAAATCAACAGTTTTTGTTCGACCAGAATTTTTCTTAGGCATCTATTTCACGTAATATTTTGAAATGTGGGACATATTTGTTTTCCATTCAGTCGAATCACAAAACGCTTGAAATTCATCGCAAATATAATAAGAGCCTGAACATCACGGAAATTATCGGGAACACAAATAATGCATACATTATCCAAATCAAGGTATAGTCTAAAACCCGTACAAGACCGGATCGGACTACGCTTTGTAAAAAAGCGAAATAGCTGATATGTCATGATAGCGCTTTTTTTCCCGATTGGGAATTTTTTAGCAAATTTTGGGATAAAAAGTATATTATTTGCTAATGGGAATATAGCCGAATTTTGGCTATAAAATCGGGCCAAAAAAGCCCTAAAATAAGAGTTATTGCCCTTAGTTAAGAATCCACTATACATCAAGGGATTTGCGCCTTTCCATAAAAAATTGGGGTGATATCAATTCAACAAAATTTCTTTTGCATGTAAAGTGTAATGTCAGTGCATAGCTGCCCTGGTATGAAGCCCTTCTACTCCTCAAGGATCACTTCACAGGATTAGGGCTATTGATTTAAGGATCTTGTTAATGTTTGCACTAGACCACTAGGTCCACAACATATTGGGAATGCTAAATCCGCCCCAAAAAATAAGGAATTAGTTATTGCTTTGTACATGCTCTTAAATCGAAGTATGCCTTTGTTATGTTCTTTGTAATTTATTGAACTTTGGTGTTTTTTTTTTAAATTCTTATACAAGTGGCAAGTTGAAAAAATTCACACTTAATTTGTATGGCAACTGTCTGTAAATTTATTATTTGTCGCCAGTGTACCATGAGGCCCCATTATTTGTTAGTTGTCTGTGATGTAGATTTTTAGTTGGTATTGTCATAGCCAGCTCATCGTGTCGTGTCCGCCGTCCGCTCAAACCTTGACAGTTTGTCAAGGTTTAGAACATTGGATCTAAAATCAAACTGCTTCAACCTGTAACTTTTAAACTTCATATGTAGCTGCACCTTGATGAGTTCTACATGCCACACCCATTTTTATGTCCCCCACTATAGTAGTGGGGGACATATTGTTTTTGCCCTGTCTGTTGGTCTGTTGGTCCGTTGGTCTGTTTGCGCCAACTTTAAAGGGATCTTTTCACGCTTTGGTAAATTGACAAAATTGAAAAAAGTTGTTTCAGATTCGCAAATTTTCGTTTTAGTTATGATATTTGTGAGGAAACAGTAATACTGAACATTTACCATGGTCTAATATAGCCATTATATGCATCTTTTGACGATTTTAAAACCTAAAAATTATAAAGCGTTGCAACGCGAAACGATTGAATAATTTGGAGAGTTCTGTTTTTGTCGTTAAATTTTGTGAAACTACGAAGATTGCTTATATAACGTATAAAATACTTTAAGTGTATGTACTCGGCGGAATAGCTCAGTAGGCTAGAGCGTTTTTACTTCAGGACTCTGGCAGGACTCCAGCGGTCACTCGTTCGAAACCTGGTCCGGGCAATGTTCTTTTCCTTTTTTTAATTTTATTCTTGATTTTTTACTGGAGCTTTTACGATCCAATGTTTACATTTATCGATATAAAGCATTTAATGAATAAGTTAAAAAATGCCAAAATCTGTGAAAAGGCCCCTTTAACATTTTGCAATAACTTTTGCTATATTGAAGATAGCAACTTCATATTTGGCATGCATGTGTATCTCATGAAGCTGCACATTTTGAGTGGTGAAAGGTCAAGGTCATCCTTCAAGGTCAAAGGTCAAATATATGTGGTCAAAATCGCTCATTTTATGAATACTTTTGCAATATTGAAGATAGCAACTTGATATTTGGCATGCATGTGTATCTCATGGAGCTGCACATTTTGAGTGGTGAAAGGTCAAGGTCAAGGTCATCCTTCAAGGTCAGAGGTCAAATATATGTGGCCCAAATCGCTTATTTTATAAATACTTTTGCAATATTGAAGATAGCAACTTGATATTTGGCATGCATGTGCATCTCATGGAGCTGCACATTTTGAGTGGTGAAAGGTCAAAGTCATCCTTCAAGGTCAGAGGTCAAATATATGTGGCCCAAATCGCTTATTTTATGAATATATTTGCAATATTGAAGATAGCAACTTGATATTTGGCATGCATGTGTATCTCATGGAGCTGCACATTTTGAGTGGTGAAAGGTCAAGGTCAAGGTCATCCTTCACAAGGTCAAGGTCATCCTTCAAGGTCAAACATAATATAGGGGGACATTGTGTTTCACAAACACATCTTGTTGGGTCACTAGGTCATGGTCACTGTGACCTCAAAAAAAAAAAAATACTGACAAGCTTTCATCTATTCAAAACTGCACCCGCAGCCGAGCGTGGCACCTGTTATGCGGTGCTCTTGTTATAATCTAGAAGTGATAGTAAATTTTACTTCTTAACAGAGCATGTGATAATTATTTTACTCAAGGATTATGAATTTGTGCATAAAATATGAACAACAACTTTTTATGCCCTCAACGGGAGGCATATAGTTTTCGCACAGTCTGTCTGTCCTGTCTGTCTGTCCGTCTGTCACACTTTTTGTGTCCGCTCTCTAATTCAAGTAGTTTTTATCCGATCTTCACCAAACTTGGTCAGAAGTTGTATCTAGGTGATGTCTAGGCCAAGCTCGAAGGTGGGTCATGCTGGGCCAAAAACTAGGTCACGGGGTAACTTACACGATTATGCTTTTATGTAGTAACAAAGTTGGAGTTGTGGGCATCCGTGTCATGTTGACACATTTCTTGTTTTACGGGAACTTTATTCTGCTTTTCAAAATTGAGAATAACATTGTTTACAGCAGTATTATATTTGCTTAGGTTGAACTTATATGGATGGGAGTTGAACATATTGAGATCTTAGAAAAATATTGGGGGGGGGTTATCTTCCATTGGGAAATTTTAGCTCCCATTTGGGAAAAATTTATCCTTTTTTCTATTGCGAATGGGGCTGATTACCGGACCCAATTTTGAATGAAAAAAAAACATGATGGTAACTTTTTACTGTTCAGCATGTCCATCATATTTTATTATTAAAGTTTAAAGAAAGTTTAAAGAAACTGGAGGTTAATTTGATTGCAGTACAATGACCCCTGTTACTGCCTGTTTGACTTTCAGTGGAGTGTTACGTCAGCCAGAATAAAAGACTACATTGAACATCCTGCCTTTAGATTTACCTTTACCCTATGTGTATACAAGTTAGACATGATGGCCATGTGCTCCAATGTTCAGACATGTATATAAATTTAGTAGATTCTTTACAGGGTAGAAACACTGTGGTGTCACACTCCCGGTTGTCTTTTGAATTTCAAAATTAACTTCTTGATGAATGGTTTATGGTGTTGCAGCCAAGTTTATATGGCTATGAGGGATCAAAGCAAAAGAATGAAGAGGATATTTAGCAGGTTTGCGGGTTTTATGTCAGTATTATGTCTAGTGTAATAGAAAGTCCAAATGTGTTAAATACCAGTGAACTAATACGCTGCACCATGTAAGTAGTTGCTGTGCATTTTGTGTGTGTTAGTGTAATTTGTAAACTAAGTGTAATGTGTAAACTAGTAATGGTCCTCAGTATGGCTTGCATTGTATAGTCAAGTCTGACTGGGTTCTTACCTTTTACTTAATGGAAGTGCAATGTGCATTAATGATATTGCAGTAAATAATAAATTATATTTAAAATTATCAACATTCAGTATTAACTTAAAATAATATAAAACTTCCACAGAGTGTGTTTGAGGTTGTGAATTGTTGATACTAAGTGGATTGTGAATTGTTAAGGATAAACACAAAACTCTCTGTTAAGCTTCTTTAACAACAAAAGTTTTGATATTTTATTTTTATGTGTTTGCCAATTGAATGGAGCCTATTATTAAGAAATGACTTAATGTGTTTAATAGCCGTAAATTCTTGACTGTTGTATGGGTCTCCATTATGTTGTGTGTTATTGTTCCAGTGGTGTAAACGCGCTAGAAAGGTGATACTCCCATGGGTAAAAAGAAGACACCCGACAAATACAGGGAAATTTGATCTAAAATCAATTGCGGGTAAAATGGTTTTATAACGGATATTTTCTATTTGAAAATATTTGAATGTGGGGGTAACTAGCCTATGTTTTGGCTTTGGATTAGTTGGCTCATTAGTTCTAAATAGATGTTTGGATAGCATGGATAAACAGTGGATATCTATGCAAACTATCACAGGTAAATAAATATCCTGCACGGAGATTGCGTAAATAACATAAATAATTTAATTCTATAAATTTATTTAGAGGCAATTTATGTTATTTCCTTGTTTGCGTTATTGACGGTATTCTGTTTGAAACATATTTTGTTTAGAGCATAGGCCATATAGGGGTTCAGCCATATAGGAAACAGTTTGCTTTTAGCTTTATTCTCAAGGAAAGATTGCAACAAATTAATACCATCAAACATCCTGACATCCTTTTCATCTGAATCCCTCTTCACCTGAAAATAAAATATAAATTATAACGGGAATGTTTGGTACTTTTGGGAATGATTTTAACATCTGAAGAACTATAAAATGGGAAATAAAATGAAGAACTATAAAATGGGAAATAAAATGTAAAAAGTGTTTTCAACCAAAGCATGAAGTTTAATTTTTCTTATTTTTTATATTCAGATTCTTCATATTGAAATTATTTAACCAATTTCAACTTCGCCTTCATTTTACTGTCGTCATACAATTATGACATTCAAGTCAGAATCGTAAATCAACTAAGGGAAATCACTAATAACTTTTCAATTCTGTGCTTGCTTTTTTGGTGTGTTTACAGTCAGTTGTGTGCTTTTGTTGTTATAAAAATATCAATGAAGCAAAATAGTCCTTCTCAAAAAGACTTCTGCTTACGTCTAGTCTTCAACGCCAACAATTTCCTTTGTTTTTGTATGCATCATCACATGTATTAATTCCAAATTAAAATTTTGTTGATATGATATTTAATGTTTAAATCTACACGGTTGTTTTAAAAATGATGACACAACTGTTAAAATATATTCAGTATTTATTTTGATTGTCAAGAATTACCATATTTATAAACAGCAAGGGTAAAGCAGGCAGCTATTTCTCTTTTTATCTTTCCATGTAATGATATGCTATTAAAAGTTAACACAATTTGAAAGTGGATTGCGTTTTGAAAGATAGCAACACCCTCTTTGATAAAAGCATGGCAACCATTTAATATGTGACTGCAATTTGAGATTACTGAATGTGGCAAAGATGAATGGGTTGCCATTGATAGCGTTTTACGCATCTTTGAATCTTGTACACAAAAGCGTGGGATAATATTTGCGCAGTCTGTAACAACGCAACTTGAACCCCAGTTAAGAAAGTTTTTAAAATTTTCAAATTGTATTGTATACTATGCAGGCATTCTTAACCAGTGACACTCATAACATTTTTTTCTTGGTAAACTTTTATGTTTTTTTGACAGATGAAATGTGTACACAATGATTTGAATGCATGACAGTTAAACTTGTTTTATCTTATGCAGGCTTTTTTGCACAAAACATCCCAGTTGAGGAAGTAATGATTCTATTTCAGAAAATTGTCCCTGAAGAACTCTCTTTGGATCTATGAAAGGCAGTCTTTAAAATAGACACCAAGCAATGAATTGCTTGAAGAAGGCCCCACCCTCCCAATTACTGTTCAGTTAAAACTGTACTTGTTCGTTTGAGGATATGCAATATTTTGGAACATCTCTACTGTGTTATGATTTATAAGCAGTTCTGAAGTATATAATAAAATTTTGACAAATTCCTTTTAAACGTAGTGGCTTTTTTCTTTAATATTTGTTTATTATTGCGTTATAACACAGAAAGGAATTACTATAATAATGCCATTACTTTTGTGTGTGAGTGTTTTTCGTTGGCAAATTACTCTCTTAACAAACATTATACAACTGTCTGTGATACAGAAAGGCTGAAGGGATGCATAAAAACTGGTCCTTTAAACATTGGGAACAGTTCTCTAAGTGCTCCTTGATGCATGATGTTTCCCATTGTCCTCTCTTTTGTGGAACCCCTGATCTAATCAGTGGGCAATGTAAGCCCCTATAGCCCTGGTGTTCAGTTGACTGCCATAGATCCAGGTCTTGACCTTGATCACCCTTTGTAACACAGGGATAGGGCCAGCTATATACATGTACCCTGTGGTGTTCCTTCAGTGGGCCCTGTGTATATTTTTGATGTGGGATGTTGAAACTTACATTTTAAAAATCTTTGAATATTGTAGTTAGTTTTATTAAAATGATTTAAACAGCATACACATTTTCATATAAATGTCTTTAGGAATTTTAGTGTATTGTGTGTTTCGCCATTTAACAACTTATCTTGTAAAAGTTATTTACATGGATTACAGAACGCACCATTCAGTATGAAAACATTGCTGTAAGCTTGTTGAGGAAATGGTTCACATTCTTCTCTTCACATGATTATGCATGCAGTCGAAGTGATAAAACGGGAATATCAAAATGATAAAATCAGGGGTGGCGGAATCTAAAAAAAACTACTTGTCCACGGACAATTGTTTAGGAAATTTAACTTGTCCGCTGCTGAACTACACTTATCAGTTGATGTTTATATAAATTATAAACGCATTTATTGTTTAACCTACACGTGTACCATTATAATCTGATCCTACGGTTTACACCTCCACGATAAAATCGTGGCCAGTTACTTAGAAAACTGATGATGGCAACGGTGTAATCATCGTTGAAATAGTGCACTTTATGCGTTAGATTGTCAAAACATTTTTCATCACTTTAAGCGTTTTAACAAAGACTCGTTGAATTAATTACACACAACTGTAAACGTTTTGTTTATTCTCAAATAAGCATAAGCATATGTGTAATCCGACAAACACTTCCGAATTTTAATGACAACCATTGCCATATGCAACGAAACTATCCGGCTATGCTCGAATTTTTATGAAGTAAAACATAAGAAAAAAATGATGCTAGAATTTAGCGAACATTTGGTATTAATGCATTTTAAAATTTAAGACGAACTTTCAATATTTAGATACGGAATGAACGAGCAATCTAGCCTGTACACTGTCTAACAGTCTGGCCGAATGTTGAAAATGCAGCATTCTCCCGATCTCTTATAGAATAAGGGAGATCACTGTGCAGGAGAGTGCCCGTATTTTAGCTTGATTGATTCGCAAATAGCACTGACAATGTAATCGCGTGTCAACATCCAGTTTTGTAAAACTTAACGGCTTTAATGCAATGTATTTTTTGTATTCCTCGACCCGACTGGTTGTCCACAGGCAACTTAATTGAAAAAAATCAGTTGCCCAGACAAGCAAATGTACGACTCGGGCAACTCGGACATTTGATTTCGCCACCCCTGGAAATCATGTTCATAAAAATGTCTTTGTGAGAATGTCGAAAAAATAGAAGAAGTCACAAACTTGTTAGTTTTGACATTAGT
Source organism: Dreissena polymorpha (assembly GCF_020536995.1). NCBI lineage: Eukaryota > Metazoa > Mollusca > Bivalvia > Myida > Dreissenidae > Dreissena > Dreissena polymorpha. Next base: position 72,156,563 of record NC_068356.1, read on the forward strand.
GGGGTCATATGGTGAAATGATTGTTCACTTTTTGATAAAAGCAACAAACTTGGCACATTTGTAGAATAAAGTATTTTATTCAATTTTAGCTATGGACCCATCTCCAATTTTCAAGATGGCGGCCATTTTCAAGATGTAAAAGATCGCAACAAACAATCAGCACCTCGATATTTTCTCATTTTTTTTGATAGGTTGGCGGCCATTTTGAAAATGGTGGCCATTTTGAAAAATATGACTTGGGTCCATAGCCTATTTTGCCTTAAATACTTTAAATTATCAATGAGCAAAGTTTGTTGCTTTTATCAAAAAGTGAACAATTCCACTGAATTCGAACACCATATGATCCGGCTACATGTTTTAAATTGATTGCAATTCATAAAGATTTTATGTTCAAGATCTGAGATATGGGTTATTAATTACAAGTTTGTAATATACATGTATGGTAATATTTTCTTATTTTAAATTATATACCGTAATATGATCAGAATAATGTTAAAGAATTCCATGTTTATCTTTTCTACATAGTGCATTCAAGACCAGATCATTTTACAAATTGTGTTAATTGTCAGAGAGCATAACTCTTGTTTGTATCTGATGTGTTCATCAGAAATATACCATTGTAAAGTAGGTATGAAATGTTATCTGCAGAATTGGGCACTATTAAATTTCATGGTATTGATGATGGTTGATTAGTTGTGAATATGTGAGATCAGATTGATGAAAGATGGTGGAAGACCTCGCACAAAGACAATGCCCAGTGCTGAATAGCCAATGAAATAATTTGTATAATCTATCAAACTTGGGACTATAAAGGTCTATTGTAAGGTGAAGAAGATGTAGATATTGCATTGTGATCCTAAAGTGAACTCGATAATGTTTCTTCTAGTGGTTGATATGCATGAAGTGTGATATGATATGCAGTTCTTTTGTGATCAGATTTTCAAAATGTATGTTAATACTTTAACAAACCTTTCCTATTTTTAGTTCAGGATTATTGTGTAAATATGAAAATCCATCTTAAGTTGTGTGATGGCGGGAAGTAGAATTCCAACAATGTATTGTTTCTGGGTCCACTCAGACAGCAGTCATCACACAACATTGTGCTAATGTTGAGATATGAGCCTTGCTCTGGGGAACACAGGCTTAATGCATGTGCTTTAAGAGTCGTCCCAGATTAGCCTGTGCAGTTGACACAGGCTATTAAGGGACAACATTTTACTCATAAATTGGATTTTTGCTAAGAAGAGACTTTGTTTAAACAAAAAAATACCCAGAGAGTGGTAGCTTGTACAAACTGCACAGGCTGAAATTGGACAACACCTTAATGCGTGCATTATGCCCCGATATCCCAGAGCATGGATCATATAGGAACATTTTGATGTGTAGAGATGGAAATCTACCATAATGGTTCAATAAAAATGTTGGCTATTTGTGAAATGTTCATATTGTTCAATGGAGATAATCGGCCAGGAATTACATAATCAGTTGTAAAATTTATGTCATCATTAGTGCTGTTAATATAACAGCAGGCAGTTTTCATTTGATACACCTTAGATGTGCATGGAGATTATATAAGACAGATATCTGGATAATCTGACCAGTTTATAACCTAGTATTAATCTGAGATTACAGATTGAATCTCATATGGTTCTTTAGACAATACAGTAGTATGTACATTCATGTACACTAAACCATGCTCCTGTCTAGTCCTTTATGTAGGACTTATTGAAAAGATCAGTCTTGGCCTTTTGTTTAGAAAGAACTTGATAAGAAAATTTAGATTATGGAAATTTTGATGATATTTGATAGTCAAATTCGTTGAGAATTTTCAAAAATGACTGGTCCCAAACAGCTTAGTTTTTTTATCAATGCAAACATTCAACTTTTCAATGTTCTTATATGAACTTTGAAATGCATGGCAAAATTATGGGACTAAGATTAACCCTTTTCCACTCCAGGCTTCCTGAAAAGGCCGGTCCTCCGGTCTTGTCCGGCAAAATTCTTTACGGTCCGGCGAAGTTTCTAATATCGCCGGTCCTTGTGACAGGCAAAAAAATGACTTAATACCGAAAAGTCATACTAGCCAAAAGAACGATAACACCCAATTAGAATAACTCTTTTCGTTAGTTTCGAGCTTTTTTGTAATTAAGAACACTATCGCGTCACTAGTTCTTAGGAGTGCTCTCCCTTTGTTTTGTTTTTTTGAGAACGTCAATTTGATTGGTCCGATTATTACCATCTATCCATTTACAAAGGTTGTAACAAAAAACTACAAATGGAAAAAATGCTTATACAAATGATCGAAATTGTCAAATTTGAAGTTGTCATCATCATATGTAAGCAATGTTTTGCTTTATGTATCGTCGGAACGCATAAAATAACACGGAAATGTGCTTATATCAGTGTAATTTCGCATTATCATTTTATTTTTGATAATATAAAACAGATAGTTTGGTAAAAGATTGATATTGTACGGAGAATATATAAGAGTATATTTTGTACAAGTTTGTTACATAATTACATATTATATTGAATGAATCACATATTTTAAAATTACAGTGTGTTACATTTGCATAAGAACACATAATGATTTGATGTTATATGTTCCAAAATCAATTACTTATAGTTGTCCAATACTTATACACAGGCTGCACATTGCAATAAATATGAGTTAAACTTTACTAAATTCTTCAGTTATAAACTCGCGCTGTTCGGACAGGTGAATGTTTGTCCGGACAGGCAAACTTTTCCAGCAGCCTGTCCTGTTGACAGGCACCTTTTGGGACTTTTCAGGAAGCCTGCACTCAAGGGCAAAGTGAAAATGGCTATGTGCAAACAGCATAAAACCAGAACAGCCTGCAAGTCACTCAGTCTGTTCAGGTTTTATGCTGTTTGCTGCTCATCAGTATCTAAGTGTTGGAAATTAAGTCTTTAAAAGTTTATTCTAGTAAGAAAGTTTTTTTATTAAAATTTTACTTTCTAAGGGACTTCAAACACGTCAAAATACATATCTAAGTGGTAAAGGATTAAAAAGAAAGTGGTATATGAAAGTTGTAACTTGCTATCTCGTAGCTATTTAGTTTTGTTTCCCCGCTTGAAAACAATGACATGTTTGGAGCTGTAAATCTGCAGGAATGTTCCCTTTTCCAAAATTTGAAAATCAAAGTTTAATTATCGACCATTATCAGCCAATATTGTACACAAATCTCCTAAGCTTGCTGGAAGATTGCATGTTCAAGATTGAAGGTCTTCTGTAGGGTCAGGGAGCGTATTGTAGGTCACATGATTGGTGATAAGAGACTTTTAGACTGGCAACCCCTGGCACTGTCATTTGTTGGCATTCCAAGACCTACTTCCTATAATATAAGAGATTGCTGCTTATTCCTTTTAAGGTATTTAACATAGTGTGGTATAGCTACACATTTGCAGTACTGTCCTACGGTTTAGGTTTACTTATCAGCACTATTCTATATGTAGACAATTAACTTCTGAACAATCGTATGGCATTGTTGGTCCATTATTAGATCTTAATAATATTCATTTAATGAGCTTTTAGAACATCAAAAATTGCTTAGTCAGTATATCCTGGGTAATAAAAATTGCTTTCTTGGCATTGAAAACTTTGTTTAAGTCTCACAGCACATCACTTGTCTGCAGTTACACTAGCCCAAAAACCCAGGTACAGTAACTGTTTGAACACGCAATTATTTGTTTTAATTGCATAGTGCAAAATGTTATTGCCCTTAAAAATAATGAAAAAATGTGTGTACTTTAAAACCAAATGAAAATTGGACGACCTAATGCAGCTTGTTTTGTGTAAAATACAAATACTTAAAAATACAGCAAGGGTGGCCAGTCTAAGCACTTAAGAATTATGATAGCCATATTTTGTGGAAACTAAAGTATTTCCTAAAGGATATGTGACTACCGGTAAATTGGATAGATGGGTGAGCTGGTACACTCAAATGAATGTGCAGCCAGTGGGTGGGGGATTGGGGGAGGGGTTAGGGGTGTATGTGGACACTAGCTACATGTGGACTTAACATATGATCTTAGTCTATTTGGGATATTTTAACAGGTATTTTACCTCCTTCATAAGTGTCAGCTTTGTTGGTGATAATATGGCTCTTTGTCTTGAGGAGGTTAACATACTATGGCAGGATTTTAATAAAAAATCAGGCCAGTTGACAAGACTTAGTAAATATTGCTATATCAATCTGAAGTAAATATTGCTATATAAATAGCAACCCCAGCTAATTTTTCATCAATATCTGTTTTTAAAGGCAATTGCATATTTGAAAAGAGCTCTTTAAGAGCTTTTCAGAACAGTTTTTCTTTTTAAAATATCTTAAAAAATAAAAAAGTTATGGGAATTTGAATATTGCTAAAATGCGCACAAATTCTGAATTTTCTCCCTATATAAAGTGAACAAGGAAGCGCGACATTCGCGGCACCGGAAATTCAAGTTCATACATTTTTACATAGTAAAATTGCCATAACTTTTTTATTTTTAGAGATATCTTCATGAAATTTGGAACATTTGTAGATCAATGTATACTCTGTTCAGTAAAGTATTATAAACCCTTTTAGTTATTAATACACACATGGTAATGATCAACACATTTAGGAAGCATATACATAATTTTATTAGAGACATAATTTTATTAGAGACATTATCTTTTTTTCGAAAGGCATCAGGCTAAAATATCTACAATTAACACATTTATTCACTCAAAAGCAATATTGGAATTACTTAAAATGGAAACCGGTTTTTAAAAGCAAATTTAACTAATTTAGTCTTAACTCTCTAATCAAATTTTCACAGGTGTTTGGGGGGGGGGGGGGCGGAATGTCTTTTCATCGTTTTGTGACGGGGACATGCACACATTCTATAACTTTCTAATCCTTGAAATAAATCTATGAATATTTCTTATATATGTTATATATGTTGTCTTTTGTTGGTGCCTCTTTCACATTCCATAACCATTCAAAATTCAAACAGTCGGGCACAAATCCAGCAGAAATTAGGAATTGTTTCTGAACCGTCTGAATGTCTTCTCGTAGAGGCCATTTGTACTGGCCAAGTTTTCTGGTGGTAGTCATGAATTTAACCACAAAGTTTTCTTTATCTTTAACTTCAAAATCCATACCAGGATACCAAGCATCCTGGTATGCAATTGCAACATATGCATTACAATTTAAAATTCTGCATTTAGATTCATCAAGTCTTTCACATTTTTTTCACCGGGCACTTTTCTTTAAATTGACAAGTTTTTTTTCTGGTCACATGTTCTTGAAACTTTGGTTTTGACATATTTTTCTGTTGATGCTTTGAATGAAGGATTAAGATGACACAGTAAATTGAACAACACAGTTGAAATTTCCCCATTTTTTCTATAAAAGTATTTATTTCAAGAATGAGTCCATTCTTCTGCCTGTTTATAGGCAACAAGGTTTCTTCCTTCTAAAGAGAGGTTGTTATACCATTTTCATGACAGAATGGTCCTGGGTAGTCTGCCATTGACTTCCTAGATCTACTGAAAAAAAGGAAAGAAAAGTCAGACCTACATCATCAGTACATGTATAAATCATGTTAATATGCAACTTTTACAGTGCAAAAACATTCTCACAGGCCAGTGGGGATATGCACATTTGGACAATTTCTACAACGTCGGGGCAAATTTATCGATTTAATCATGTCAACGATTGTTTAGATACTTAAGAAAACTTATTTTCATACATATAATTTACGGATAAAAACTCCTTTGAGGGCATTTCATAACAGTAACACAGGGTTGGTTTTCCTACGATTCGATCGCACGAGCAAGTGCCCGTCCTTACATCGAAATTACATATTTGCACTGAAATAAATAATTAATCGAGTCAAAATCAAGGTTTCTAGAACTCACCTTTGTATTTAGAATAAAGTTGAACCACATGAAGATGTTTTCTATCGGTAACATGCTCAAAATCGTCGATAGAAAAACGTGTTTACGATGCGTAATCAGTTAATCAAAATGGCGGTCAAAGGTGAAAAGCGAGGTCGCCGCGTGACCGGAGTAAATTTGAATAAATTACTACGTTCGGCTTAAAATGCGGGAGGGTTCCTATTGTTTCCGACAAAAGATTTTTATATCAAATTGAACTTCAGAACATTCCCTACAATATGATATATGATGCATAGTTCGGAAATCAGTACTTTTTGTAAAAAATCGGCGACACTTTAGGGGACTATATGTTCGGTTCGGATGAACTTAAAAATTTGCATCAAAGTCATGAATGGAGGTCGTGAACTTTTCTAAATGGATTCGTCCATCTCATTAATATTCATTAAGTCACCCGCTAATAGGAACAAAGAGTACATGTGCCACGCGCCGAGTGCATGAAAGTTGATAATCACGCGCAACAGCGAAAAACCATAATATTTATTGTTTATTAACAGACAAAACTGGGTTATAGTGGGTAAAATACAAAAGTAAAACATGCATTTTGTAGAGAATTTTATTAGCTTTAAAATGAGACCAATTATAAAAATATTCATCTACAAATGTAATTTTAATCCCCAAAATGCCACAGGCGGTGTAGACTTTTCACAGTTTTCCAGATAAAATGTGGCATTATCGGAGATTAGCTGGGGTTGCTAATATAAATATGAAATAAAAGTTATAAAAGTTGTAACAATTCCATTGCAAGGTATATACTTATGGTAAGTCTAGAGTGCTTGGTAAAGTGTCTTCCTGTATTAGTACAAGGTTGATAAGTGTTGTTTGATATTGACACTGGTCAACATAAGAATGCATAAGCCAGGTGTGCTGCACTAATAGAACAGGTACACTCTGCAGACTGGGGACTAGTAGAGAGCTGGTATAGAGGTAGTAACTGCTCTCATTACACTGTGTTTAACTCTAAATTGATCCCAGTATGCCTGACTGTACATGTTTAATTTGTCAATATTGATTTTGAATATCATTACATTCCATTATAAGCCTGATTGAAGAGGGAGATATATTACTGCACCAGAGCTGGGAGTATGTGAAGGAAAAATGGGGTACTTTAACTCTTTCAGTGCTGGAACCGAATTTTGAAGGCCTTTGCAAACAGTTTGGATCCAGATGAGACGCCACAAAACGTGGTTGTATAATTGTGTTAAATATGAGATGTTATTACTTGTAAAATTTTAACATCTTTGGATGTGTGACTGCTTGTAACTGGTGTTCATACCTGTGGACTTTTGACTACTTGTATATTGTGTTATACCTGTGGACTTGTAACTCTTAGTAACTTGTTTATATCAGTGGACCAACATCATATTGTAACTTGTGGTGAATATTGTCTAGATGTTATTGGATTTGAATCTATGAGCATGTGGTCTACATGTAACTTGTGTTAAATCTGTGAACATGTGGTCTGCATGTAACTTGTGTTTAACCTGTGAACATTTGGTCACCATGTAACTTGTGTTGAACCTGTGAGTATGTGGTCTAAATGTAATTTGTGAACAACATGTGGTCTACATGTAACTTGTGTTTAACCTGTGAACATTTGGTCTACATGTAATTTGCAATGACAGGGGTTTTTTTTACTAAGAAAGTGACACCGATATTCGGCGTCTTCCCCTACCAGAATTTTTCCCCTAAAAATACAATTTCCCCTCCAAAAATGTAATTTTTCACCAATATATAATATTTTACCCTCAAAGAAATGTTTTTTTCTTTTGGGAAGTCGACACTTATCCAATTTGTACCGTGTACAACGATCTCGCTCTCTCTCTCTCTCTCCCGACGAACACTCAAACCTGGGAATACCAGTGATTCTAAATATAGCTCTTAAATTACGTAATGGAAACCGGGCAACTTATCGTATTAATCATGGGACTATTTTACTGGATTCCGGTCTTGCGCGAGAATGGCGTTTCGTCAATTAATTACCGAAAACCAGTCGAATTTTCATCCGGGTTATGTGAAAGCCAAGATATAAACTTTAAAACAGAAAAAAGTCTCACAATTGGCGTTCATACACGAACGAAATAAAACGTTCGGACTCGGAAAATATTAATTGCGTCGACGCATTTTCTAAGAATGAATCATCAAAAACCGTTGAAACCCAGCAGAACTCGGAGGTACATGTTATAAACATCGAACATTGTGAAAGTGAAAGTACATAATCGGCAGCTGCCGCACCTTATCCTTCCAATACTGTAGCAGATCTAAATCATCTACCCATTCATCATGAAATTGAAATCACAATATTAACATCGTCCCCCGGCCCCAGTTGAAAACATTTCCCATTATTAGATCTACCCCTGCAACTTTATTTAGGACTTTGACTTTAATATCATACTTGTTCATGTGTTTAAGAACAAAAAGGTCAGAGACATGCCTCTTTTTCTAAAAATAAACATTTAGTCTGTAGGTGAGTTATAGACATTGACAGGGCTCACGCTGGGTTCAAATTTTAGGGAGAAGTGACTTCTCCCTAGACACTGATTTAGGGAGAAGTGAGGAGACTTTAGGGAGAAGTGGAGAGACTTGGACAAAGGGTTTGCTTGTAGGGGGTTACAACACACATATATGTGATAGTAATAATAGACACAACAGATAAATAACCATAATTTTACTAGCTCTTTGTTCAATCCATTTTGATGTAAATATGCATAATATTATAAAGACTTAAGTACTTCAAAGGAAAACACTGTTGACTTCTTAATTTGACCGATCTTGTCCTCAAGAATGACACTGGACAGGGCATTTTGAAGTTCTGTGACGCTCTGGTGGTGAGTGTAGGAGGGCGAAGACTCTTTTGATACACTCAATCCAATGTTTGTAGCATACGACAGCATATGTTTCATTTCTTCTTTGGGTAGTTCTCTTTTCGCAATGTGGTACGCAGTCTTCAGAAGATTGGTAGCATACACGTCGTCTTTGTTCAACTTTTTGGCAAGTAATGTTTGCATAGGTTTTTGCGCCGAAATTGTCGAGGATTTCAGGGCGTTGATATGTTGCCCAGATGAAGCATGTCTAGTGTGGTTTGTGGTTTTACTCGGAACCTTGTGACCATTTGAATATGGGCTGTCAATCTTGGCACCTCTGAAATAAGAAAAAATACTAAGTCAATGGTCATAACTTTTACAAATTAAAATAACAAGAAAATACCCAGATGCACAACTTCACATGGTAAGCAAGTTTCAAGACTGTATGTGACGACGGGTGGCACAGAAAATCAATTTAAGTTTGGCGTGTAAAAAAATGCTTTATACGTAGACATGCCCGTATTCACATAATTTCATAAACTTCCTGTCGAATTTAGCAAGACCGTAAAGAAGAAAATATTGAAAGCAATCAACTAGATTATTCAACAGAAATTAAGTAATAATGAACGAAGATGCGCCATAGACATTTATATAATAATAATAATAATAATAATAATCGTCCGCTGATATGTAAATTAATTTAGTAATAATGAACGAAGATGCGCCATAGAAACTTGTAATAATAATAATCGTCCGCGGATACGTAAATTAAAGTGATATTATGCGCATCTAACAGTATATGCTATGTTTATAGGTGTCTATCGCAACCGTTGTTTATTTTTGGTGTTTTCACTTCATATACACTTATATTTGTTAATGCAGCATCAACAGACTAAAACAATATCCCGGAAAGAGAAAAATAATGCATTTGAATATCAACCGTACTCTAGTTTTGACAACTGACGACAAAATAATTTGATGTACGATGTGAATCTCAATTTAGTTTTAGTGCAGATTCGTTCATACGACACAAAGACACAAAATTGTTTCACGGATCATTTCGGCTAAGAAGACTGGGACAATCATGTAAAATATCGAAATTTATAATAATAATAATCGTCCAGGAATACGTAAATTAATTTAGTAATAATGAACGAAGATGCGTCATTGACATTTATAATAATAATAATTATCCGCGGATACGTAAAACACATCTACAAAACAAACTTATAACCTTAGTTAACTGAACATACCAGCAGATCTTGCAGTGCCATAGACCTGTATCGTCTTTGACATACCAGTCAAACGAATCTTGACAGAGTGTTTTAGAGAATTTTCTCTTACTTTCACATTCACTTTCATCGTCATTTTTTCGTTTCGACCCGGGTTTGGGCGATTGACCATTTAGCCATGAGTCTAAAGACATTTCACTACGTGTACAGTCAAGAGAATAATGCCAAGAAAAGCGCTCATTCAGGCTGGTCAGTGAAAACCATATGTACAAGTACAAATAATGGCAAGATGTAATGTGTGCTGTGGTCAGCATCCCATCATGTTTAGAGTAATTAAGAAACAATTGTAGTTGATAAGAAGTTGGCTGGTATGCCCAAACTTCAATTCTGAGGTACCTTCTGCGTTCTTAGTATTTCACAGCTACACAGTGTTTTATTCACTACAAAATCCTGGAAGCACATGCAAAAATTGTTTGAAATCGAGATGTGTAGTCTGTTTAGTATCAGAGCGACTAATAACCAAAAATAATGATAAATATTTTGCGGACACTGAAAATTAATTACAATAGCTCAAGTTTGTTTTGTTTGTACAACTTACCTTACCTTACCATTTACTCGCCGCAAAATTATTGCACCTTTTTGCGTTTCAAAATAATTCGCCGAAACATCGAAATAAAGCAACGATTCTTGCCGACAAACGATTACAAGTGTATGAAGACGATAATTCATCGTAATCACATTAATTGATCAATTAATATGGCAACATCACCCCCGTGGATTATCCCTTATCAATTTCAAATCAATAACACTTGACACACAGTAGCAAACTTCAATTATCACCCCGCTCGCACGTGACTGCATTCGAGTTGAACACTGACTTGACGAATATCGTTCGCCGATTGGATAAGTTCGGAGGTTGGGAGAATCAGGGGCGGGGTTTACCTCAAATTACATGTCGCTCAATTGCGACACGCTCCGGGCAGCGACAGTGTTTATTGGAAATTGAATCAGACCTTGACATCGAGAAAACCGGATGTAAACAAATTCCGATGAAAGGGCGACTGGACGTCGCTTTTTATCTACAATTTCTTAAATTTTAGGCGACGTTTGGCGTAGGGAAAGCGACTTTGTCGCTCACGTCGCCCCCTAGCGCGAGCCCTGATTGAAATGAACAGTTTTTATTTTTTCCCCAAATATGTCTCTTTCACGCTCTATTTTCCCCTTTTACCCAGCGTCCAGCGTCTTCCCCTTTTTCTAAAAAAAACCCCTGAATGAACCTATGAACATGTGGTCTACATGTAACTTGTGTTGAACCTGTGAGCATGTGGTCTGCATGTAACTTGTGTTGAACCTGTGAGCATGTGGTCTAAATGTAATTTGCGAAGAACATGTGGTCTACATGTAACTTGTGTTTAACCTGTGAACATTTGGTCTACATGTAATTTGCAATGAACATGACATTGTGGTCTACATGTAACTTGTGTTGAACCTGTGAGCATGTGGTCTGCATGTAACTTGTGTTGAACCTGTGAACATGTGGTCTGCATGTAACTTTTGTTGAACCTGTGAACATGTGGTCTGCATGTAACTTTTGTTGAACCTGTGAGCATGTGGTCTGCATGTAACTTGTGTTGAACCTGTAAGCATGTGGTCTACATGTAATTTGCGGTGAACATGTTGTCTACATGTTACTTGTGTTGAACCTGTGAACATGTGGTCTACATGTAACTTGCGATGAACATGTGGTCAAGATGTAATTTGCGTTGAACCTTTGAACATGTGGTCAATATGTATTTTGCAATGAACATGTGGTCTACATGTAACTTGTGTTTAACCTGTGAACAACATGTTAGAACACCTGGTCTAGATGTAATTTGCGATGAACCCGCGAACATGTGGTCTATGCGTAACTTGCGTTGAACCTGTGAACATTCGGTCTACATGTAATTTGTGATGAACATGTGGTCTACATGTAACTTGTGTTTAACCTGTGAAAACATGTAACTTGTGTTGAACACGTGGTCTAGATGTAATTTGCGATGAACCTGTGAACATGTGGTCTACGCGTATCTTGTGTTGAACCTGTGAACATGTAGTCTGCATCAGAGCTCCAGATAAGGGTTGTATTTTCGTAATTAAGAATTATTTTCAAGTTCGTTACGTATTTATTTTAAAATCTTGTACCATTAAGAATTACAAAATCAAGTTATGAATATTATTTTTACATCGGTTCGTATCGATTTTTATTGAGTTCTTTTCGCGTATTAAAGATCTTTGCGGTGCTTATATAGAATGGTTATTGGGTTTGTTAAACAAAGCGCATTTTTGCCAATAAAAGCGGCGTTTACAGTCTATCTGTCAAAAAACAATGGCGGCGCCCAGAGAGCATCCTAAAAAACTGCAAAGCGTCCAAAAACACACTTAACATATTGTACGCAAAGTGAGCTGAAGTTAAATGTTTAGAAAGACATTATAGAAAATATCTTATACGATGTTGTATGTTCAGTTGCCGACACAGTCGGAAAAGCTAAACAAAAACGCGACACGACGGGTCCAAAACAAAAAAAAAACATTGAACAAGAAGAAGGGACAAGTCCCGTGGCTAATCGTTGAAAAGATTTAATTGTGAAATATGTAAAAATTCATCTTATACATGCAATCTAACCACAGTTTGGGCAAATGAAGGTATTTGAAAAATAAAATTGTATAATACTGAAAAGACACTGTTGAACTCGTATAAATAAAGTTGCTAGTATGTTTATTTTGATTTTTTTTTGCATGAAAAATAACCATAATTATTTATTTTTAGGTCATTTAGAAAAAAATAGAATTCTTTTTCAAAACTTAGTAGTAACTTTAAGAATAAGAATTCTTTTTGAAAATCTGGTAGTAATTTAAGAATTTCACAAAACCTAATCTGGAGCTCTGTACATGTAACTTGTGTTTAACCTGTGAACATGTGGTCTAGATGTAATTTGTGTTGAATCTGAATATGTGGTCTACATTTAACTTGTGTTTTACCTGTGAACAACATGTAACTTGTGTTGAACATGTGGTCTACATGTAACTTGTGTTGCACCTGTGAGCATGTGGTCTGCATGTAACTTAAATTTTGGTCTGTAAATATTTGATCACAAGATATCTTGTGTTATACATTTTGGCATGTTACATTACTTGTAACATGTGGTCTACATGTTACTTGTGTTGTACCATTGGAGTTGTGTCTTTACTTGTACCTGATGTTATATCTGTTAGACTTGTGACCCATAGCTTGTTTTTGTTGCATGTGTGTATATTGTGAGAATGCTATGGTTTTCCTTTGACTTTGAGTTCTTTTGTAGAAAATTGTACTCTGCTTTATAACTTGTTTGTTTGTCCCTCATCACTGTTAGCACATGTGGATGTTGGGACTTGTGTTTCTGTTGGTATTGAAGACTCTTGTGTGGATGTTTGGGCTGCTTGTAGGTTTGTTTGATCTTTTGCTCGGACTACAAATTGGTGGTCTTGTTGTTTTTTGGCTCCGAGACAATGAGTGTGTGTCTTGAGTTAATTTGAAAACATTAAATTTTGAAAAAATGAAATGAATGTCACTGTTGGTTGAATATGTTAGCATAATGGTTATATAATGTCAAACATTTAGCATCATTTCAAAGTAAACTCTGAGAAAATTATGAGAATGCAAATGGAGAATATTCATTCTGAGCTATATTATCTCTTCAACGTCTGTTCGATTTATGTTGTAAACAATTGTTATGTTAATTTTTCAAGTGCAAATGCATAATTGTAAACTTATTGATTTAATGTTCATTCTGCAGAGTTAATTAATTGTGTTTGAAATAATGCATTCATAGAATGGTCTTATATTTGATTGTAGAATAGCTGTGTTGATTTGTGAACATTTGTATGAAACACAATTAGTTGGCAAAAACGTATTGGTTTATATTTGAAAGTAGGAAATGCACATTACAGTTTGGCAATGTACAGTTTGGCTGTGTAATTTTTAAGCAAAGGAAGGCAATGTATTTTGCAGTTTGGGTATGTACTAAATAGAAGAAAGAAGTCTATGTTCTTTAAAGTTTGCTATGTACTGAATAGTTGAAAGAAGGCAATGCACTTAACTAATCAGCAATGCACTTGACCAGGGCTCGAAATTAACACTTGCACACTCGCAAAATGCGAGTGAAAAATACCAATTGCCATTTAAGTTTTAAGCCACTAGTATTTTTTTTGCGAGTAAAGAAACATTGAAAAAAAGAGTAATATTGCTAAATGCGCTCGACATCATGAAAGCTAAACCGTAGGTCAATTTATAGAACGTCCGAATTCCCGTATGCAGAAGCGCGCACCTTGTTTGTAGACTGGTATACTTGTAGTACAGATACGCGGATGGTATTGGTACAAAGAACGTGAAACAGCCGACTATTCACACGTGTTCATGGAACTTGATCAGACGTCACATCGAAGCGAAAAATAACTAGTTTCTTTTTACCCACAGACGGAAATAACAATACGAAAGATAAAGCAAAGTTAGCAATTGAGTAAGAAAAAAAACGGAAATTAAATCCTACGAAAACAGTGAAAAAGTGGGAAAAAGAACTTAATATAAAACTAAAATTTGTGAGAATGTTTTTGATTTTTTGAGTTGGTATTAAAGTTGCTCGCAATGTTTTGCAAGAAGAAAAAAAAGTTGCATTCGAGCCCTGACTTTACAGTTTGGCAATTTATTCTACAGTTTGATAATGAACTTACAGTTTGGCAATGTACTTTATAAGTTACCGTTACTTGGTGGGTAAAATATTTAAGCTGTTTGCAAAATATTTTACAGGTTGGTAAATTACGTAACAGGTTGTTGATGTACTTTATGGGTCTGATTAAGGGCATCTAAAATTATGGACAGCAAGAGTATGTTCTGTCTGTCTGTCTGTCTGTCTGTCTGTCTGTCTGTCTGTCTGTCTGTCTGTCTGTCTGTCTGTCTGTCTGTCTGTCTGTCTGTCTGTCTGTCTGTCTGTCTGTCTGTCTGTCTGTCTGTCTGTCTGTCTGTCTGTCCAAGTCACCTGCAATTACCTAAGCATAAAATTATGACTGTACAATCTATATTATTGCCTTATACATTTCAGATATGTGGCATGCAATGGTTACACGTATGTCCAGTTTGCCGTCCAGTACTTAGTGACCGGCTGACCATAATGCACTGAAGGTGGCTGGGATCTTAACTCCTGGACTGGCCTACATGATGTAAGACTGTTTGCACATTGCATGGGCACCAGGGTACACAGAGGGTCTTTAATACCAAAGGTAGCTTTTACAATGATTAAGGCCAGGCTTATATCTTAGGGCTGTTAAATTTCAATAGAGAATGATTGAAATAGTATTGAATTTGTAGTGTTGAGAGATCATTTATCTGTTTTTCTCCTGTAGTTGAATGATTTGATTTGATTTTTATCTGTTCAGTTACTGCCAATTATTGTGTTATAATTGTGGTCGATTGAGAAATGTTTGAACATGTTTGTACAACAAATTGTACATACCAATTATCTTTAATACTTAGTATTGGTTTGGATGGATTATGACATTGAACCGTTGAGTGAATTGAGATTAAGATTCCTTATGCCATTTAGTAATCATATACTCAATGGCTTATGAAAGTGTAAACCTTTTTGTTGAAAAGGTTATATGGTTATAGAATGATAATTTCTTCTCAATATGTTCCTTTAAATGTTGGTGGCAGTATGTGAAAACCCATTGTGTCTCAAAAAGGTTTCTCCCATTGAACCCACAGTGGGCTTATTAAAATGACCCTTACTCTTAATATTACTATGTGTGCAAAATATAACTTTAAAATTGCATGTTACAATTATAGGGCTGATAGTAAAACTGTTCTATCTGTTGTACATTTTTTTTTACAGAAACAGTAGTTAATGGATCAACTTCGGATAATGATTGTTGGCTATTTCACATTTATACTGCTGTCCAATAAATAACCTTCTGAAGGATGTTCTTTTGGTGAAATGTTAATCTTGGTTGAGTGTAGCCTGATCTCATTGTAGAGTGTAACCAGGTAGCAGTTAAGAATTTGGGGGGATATATAGGGTTTGGAGGAGCATGGCTTGCTTAATGAGGTCCCATTATGGGGTCTGGATTAATAGTTCCTCAATCATTGTTTATTATGCCCTCGAGTTCCTCTCCTATCTTTTAATTTAGGAAATCATTTATTTTGGCTGTAAGACAAATGATTCAGAAATGTTTTCTAAAATAACTTAAATAGAAATAAATACTTGTCTTCTAAATTCATTTAATTCCTTTGAAATGTGTGGTATTTAAGATACATTTTATGGATAGTTGTGCAAGTGCAATATTGCCGACTATATAAAAAATTCAATCTGAGTGTATTTCCTTTGTTCAATATATAATACAAGTTTAATTACCAAAGTTCTGATTACTGATGCCAAATTTTGTTTAGGTTATCTTTCAAAATGTAAGAGAAACTTTGCTGGAGGACGGGGTCCCAAGACTGTTCTTTCAATGTTATCAAGTAAAATGTCAACAAACTAAACAAGGATTTAATGAGTATTCACATAAACATTGATACAATTAGAACATAATGTTTCTCACAATTGTGCCACACAATGTTACTCTCTGAACTCGTTCAGCAGTGGGCCGTGACCGCTGCAATATTTGTGTTTGACCAATCAAATTGCACTTGTCCCGGCCTGCTGACTTGCGATTGATCAACTGTACAAAGAGACCATGTAGAGAACTTTTAATGTTGTTTCGATAAAATATGCTCTTGGAAAATTGAATGTCCTCTGAATTTTTTTCTGAATTATGGATCAAAAGATGATGTGAAGAGGGTCAAATGTAGACCTTGTAGCATGGAATCAGTGGGGAAAGGTTTTGGGAATTTTGAGGGAAATCAAATGTCACAATGGATGTTTGGAAACATTAGCAGATATGCTCGGAGAACTTCAAGCCTAAAAAAATCTGAAATGAACTTTGGGATTGGGATATCTGAAAGGGATGTTTGGAAATGAGAAATCTGAAAGGAACACAATTTTAAATCTGAAAGAAGCATTCTTAATTGGAAAATACAAAAATAATGTTTGGAATTTGGAAATCTTAAAAGATCTTATGGAATTTCGAAATCTGGATGGAAAATTAAAATTTGGAAAATCTGAGAGGATCTTAGAGACAATGGATTTCTGAAACAACATTTGTGTATCAGGAATCTAAATAGAACATAAGAAATCTGAAAGGATATTTGGGAATGAAAAATAAGAAGAGATGTTTTGGAATTGGGAAATCTGGAAGGATGATGTTTTGTTAGTGGAAAATTGGGAATCAGAATGGAACTGTGAAAATCTTAAGCCATAATGTTGTAAGGTCTTGACTTGTGCACCTGGCTTTGACATGTCCAATTGCACTTGTCCCGGCCTTATGACAGCTGGCAGTCCTACTGACTTGAAAAGTGAGTACAAGGAGAAAACAATGATGATGGATTAAAATGGAGTGCAGTGATGACAGCTGGCAGTCTTACGGACTTGGAAAGTGCGGACAAGGAAAAAACAATGATGATGGATGAAAATGGAGTGTAGTGATGACAGCTGGCAGTCCTACTGACTTGAAAAGAACAGACAAGGAAAAAACAATGATGATGGATTAAAATGGAGAGTAGTGATGACAGCTGGCAGTCCTCCTGACTTGAAAAGAACGAGGAGGAAAAACCAATGATGATAGATTAAAATGGACTGCATTGACGACAGATGGCAGTCCCACTGACGGACAAGGCAAGAACAATGATGATGGATTAAAATGGAGTGCAGTGATGACAGATTCTGGTTTATGGCCTACTGTGGCAAATGTAAAGTATTCAAATAGTGAAGCATATTTGCACGTACACTTACAATTGCTAGTAAATGCACCTGTCTAGAAATATCTGAACATGTTCATCTGTTTATCTTTGGGCTACTTTGGCATTGACAAATGTGCTGTCGATTTGGACTGAATGTGATAAGTCTAGGCAATTAGAGATGTAAAGCTCACATCAAGTTTACTCCTTTACTTGTTAAATAATTTTAGCAAAATTGCTTGTTTGATATGGTTCCTGTTTTCCTAGGCAGTATTGCTTTTTATGTCCCCCATCACTATAGTGAGGGACATAATGTTTTTGCCCTGTCTGTTGGTTTGTTTGTTGGTTTGTTATGCTCCCCCAAAATTTATTTTGGGGGGAGCATATAGTCGCTGCTTCGTCTGTCCGTCTGTGTCCATCCGTGCACAATTTTTGTCCGGGCTATTTCTCAGAAACTAATGACAGGAATTCAATGAAACTTTATGGGAAGCTTCACTACCAAGAGGAGATGTGCATATAAGCAGCGGGTTCTGGTCGGATGATTTTTCACAGAGTTATGGCCCTTTGAAATTTTCCATTACAGGGTTCGCACAGACCTTGAAAAGTGCTTGAAAATCAAGGTTTACCTTGAAAAGTGCTTAAAAACGATCTAGAGTGCTTAAAAGTGCTTATTTTCAACCATAGCCTTGAAAAGTGCTTAGAAAGTGCTTGAATTTGGCTGAAAAAGTGCTTGAAAAACAGATAAAAATATTTTATTTCTGTGAGTCGGAAGTCGTAGTTATTTTTCACGATTTATGACGGTTCCGATCTGTTTATACGGGCAGGTACTGGATCGGTACGGGTTGGTACAGGTTTTAGAACGTAAGGGAGGCAACTACTACTAATCTTCTGCCAATTGGTCTACCTCGGTTTTTGTTGTACACATTATGCCATTACGGTGCTGACAAGTTGAAATATGCCAGCGAATAAGTGCATTTTTCAGAAAGGGTGGCTTTTGAAGTACCCTTGGGTTGTTGACAATGCCAATTCTTAAGTCAAAGCATCTTGTAAAGAACACAGAACAGGTATAGAGATCGACAGTATGGGGGAATCGGCGTTGAAAAGCCACCTAAAATGCAGTTTGTCTGTGAAGCAAATTCATTCGGTTAACCCAATTCATTCAGACGTACTGCAAAAGACAAAAAAGTTGCACTTGACTGATTATCAAATAAATTAGATGATACTGTGAAGAAACTGCAATCTGTTTAAATGAGTGCAGACTCTCAGTCTGAACATATACAGTACACTATTGCATCTATAACAGATTTTACATGTACCTGCTGTAGAAAATTTATTTAATAAGTATAATTTTTACAAGCCTCAATTAATACATAGCATTTTATATTGCCGATGCGAGATTCTGTACATTTGCAGTTTTCTATTTTTACTTCAGAATTAATTTGTATCAGATGCATAATTGTCTTTAACATTTTGTAGCAGCTATATTATACCACTGGAATATCTGTTATGAACTTTAGAATACATAATGATATTCAATACAAATAGCAGGTTTTTTTTGGTATGTGTAATGCCTTGGTCAATTACTTTATCATAATAAAATATCTTACTTTTGATTAAACAGTTGTTACTGTAGCAGGGTAGTGCAGACTGTTGAAATTCACATAGAATGTTAGGCAAGAAGAGACCAATTTAGCGAAAATATTGTCAGTATTGGCCACAGAATAATATACAGTTTTTAGTAGGTCGGACTAAAAAAGTGCTTGAATTTGGATTTTTTCCCTTGAAAAGTGCTTAAAAAGTGCTTGAATTTCATTGGAGAAAATCTGTATGAACCCTGCATTAACTGTACATATAGTGCAATTCTTGTCCGGGCTATTTCTCAGCTACTAATGACTGGAATTCAATGAAACATTATGGGAAGCTTAACTACCAAGAGGAGATGTGCATATTATCAGCGGGTTCTCGTCTGATGATTTTTCACAGAGTTATGGCCCTTTTAAATTTTCCATTGTTCATATAGCGCAATTCTTGTCCGAGCTGAGCTATTTCTCAGCAACTACTGACTGGAATTCAATGAAGCTTTATGGGAAACTACCTTGAGGAGATGCGCATTTTATTTGTGGGTTCTGGTTAGATGATTTATTTAGAGAGTTATGGCCCTTTGAAATTTTTAAGGTGCTAAACCATCCATCGTATTATTTCGTCCAAAGTTATGCCCCTCAAGCCGTTTCCTTTTATCTGAATATATAAGGCAATATTGTGACAAAAAAAAACTTTGGGAGCATCACCCGTCTCCGACGGTTTCTTGTTTGTTTTTGCAAACTGTAACATTTGCAATATTGAAGATTGCAACTTGATATTTGGCACGCATGTGTATCTCATGGAGCTGTACATTTTGAGTGGTTAAAGGTCAAGGTCATCCTTCAAGGTCAAAGGTCAAATATATGGGGACATATTGTTTCACAAACACATCGCTTGTTTGAACATGTTTCACAAGTTTAATGACATGGTAACAGTTATACTGAAGGACATGCTTTTATGTATATTTCTCAATTCCAGCTCGGAAACTTATGTATTTTTCTGAACAGTATATTACAATATTTATGCTCAAAGGTCAGTGTCTGGATAAAGTTGGCGAGATATGCTTGATCTGTATAATGTATCTGCTACAAATAGAGGTTTCTTGATTCTGAATGTCTTGATCATATTGTCAGGTTAGTAGAGGGCAGAACAATTATACATGGACTGGGAAGGAGCTAGATGGAAATGCTTGAGTTATATAGGCAGGGCTTGGCGGGCAGGATGAGTGCAATCTGGCAGGCCCTCGACCAATCAAATTGCACTTGTCCCGGCCTGCCTGGACCTGTTACCTAGCAACGAGCTGCACAAGACATGAGAACGTACAACACATATAAGGAAACAACAAGCTGCAAAGAGCATGACACAGTATTGTACCAGACGCCGGAGGAAGCAGGACCTGGAAAAGCACCACTCACAGGAGGAAACAGGACCTTTGGAAAGCACCACTCACAGGAGGAAACAGGACCATGGAAAGCACCACTCACAGGAGGAAACAGGACCATGAAAAGCACCACTCACAGGAGGAAGCAGGACCATGGAAAGCACCACTCACAGGAGGAAACAGGACCATGGAAAGCACCACTCACAGGAAGGAACAGGACCATGGAAAGCACCACTCACAGAAGGAAACAGGACCTTGGAAAGCACCACTCACAGGAGGGAACAGGACCTTGGAAAGCACCACTCACAAGAGGAAACATGACCATGGAAAGCACCACTCACAGGAGGAAGCAGAACCTCGAAAAGCACCACTCACAGGAGGAAACAGTACCTTGGGAAAGCACTATTCACAGGAGGAAACAGGACCATGGAAAGCACCACTCACAGGAGGGAACAGCACCTTGGAAAGCACCACTCACAGGAGGAAACAGGACCTCAGAAAGCACCACTCACAGGAGGAAACAGGACCTCAGAAAGCACCACTCACAGGAGGAAACAGGACCTCAAAAAGCACCACTCACAGGAGGAAACAGGACCTCAAAAAGCACCACTCACAGGAGGAAACAAGACCTTGGAAAGCACCACTCACAGGAGGAAACAAGACCTTGGAAAGCACCACTCACAGGAGGAAACAAGACCTTGGAAAGCACCACTCACAGGAGGAAACAAGACCTTGGAAAGCACCACTCACAGGAGGGAACATAAAACAGGAGGGAAGCTATTTTCAAGAAGGACAAGTGTAGATTAAAAGAAATTATATCAGGCGGAAAACAAATGCAAGGACATAACAATTCTTAAAATACAGCAGTTTCTCTCATTTGATTCCGGCACACTTAGGAAACAAGCATGACATGTGGAAGTTTAGGTTGTGATGGGTGCAATATTGTTACGTATGATCAAATTGCACTTGTCCCGGCCTGCATAACCACTACGCGCTGCACAATGTTGGTAGATGTAGGAGTTCAAAGTGATTTTTCAATTTGAACTGAAGTCACTTAAATCCCACATCATAAGCTGCTGAACCTTATACAAGTTATTTGACAAATTTATTTGTCAGAATTGTCTTGCTATTGACAATCTTAATAGGAGAATTGCGATTGTTTTTGTATCTCAAGGAGCTTTTCCATGTAGTCCTGTAAAGGAGACAAGTGGCAGTTGAGATGCAGGAGATCACTGACAATAAAGAAGCATAGAAATACAAAGGTGAATCTAAATGCCTATTTTTAATTTAATAAATACGTTACCTGCTATCTAATAGCTACTACCTTCAAAGGTGGGTTATTTATCCGGAATTTTCTGGAGCCTCCACCCAATGTCCGTGATTTAGACTAAGACGGAACATAGTGTAACGTAACCTAGCTTAACCGGAAACGATGTCCCATAATCATTCTAATTTCCGGATGCATGAATACAATGTATAAACAATGCCATTTTTGTTGGCTTTGAAAATTGAATTAAATTTCTATTTATTCACTATGTTCACGTCAGGTTTTTATTTAGATAAGTTTTATTATTTGTCGTACAACTTATTATCCGTGTTATTTCCTTGTATTGTATTAAACTTTTGTTTAATTTATGCCCAAAATGCTGTTCTTGTAGGTCATGTGAAGGCAGAGTGTATTCAAGCGTGCACGTAACGTTCTCTTTTAGAATAATAAACTGAGAGAATGTTAATCATTTGCATTATGTGCAAATAATAAATTTACTGTGCCGTATGACAAATCTGGTTGATGGCCAGTTAATTGTTTTCAAATGTATTACTCTTGTCTTTCATGTACCGGCTGCACGCAGTATCGCAGATGCCCATTTTGCAAGAAGAATGGTGAGATGGTACCTGGCGTAAGGCTACGAACCGGAGGACATTCCAGAGCCGCAAGCGTGGAGAAGATCCTGTTCCTGTGGCTCCATGGCGTCTGGTCGGAGTGGGGAAGGTTCGGCAGGCCGTGACTTTTCCCCACCCCTCCTCGACCACTTGGCTCCAGCCATTCGGTCTTTTCGCGGTGACGTCACCAGTCATTTTATGACTGGTTTGAGTTACTGTCACCGGGCACCAGGCAGACACCGTGGTTCTGGCCATACGTCAGTCTTGCCTGATGAAGTCCATCAGGTGGCTCCAGCCATACGTCGGTCCGACGTCGACCATATTGCTCCGGTCATGTCGGTCTTTGCCCGGTGATGTCGACCATATGGCTTTGGCCATACGTAGGTCTGACGTCGACCACTTGGCTCCAGCCATACGTCGGTCTTTATCCGGTGACCCATGACCGGTGCCTGACTGGTCATAGAATAACATTCCTCTGACTTGTCATCTCAGGATTCAGGCTTCGACAAGCCCTCATCAATATCGGACACGCTCTCGTTATCCGAGCAGTTCTCTGCGTCGATCCTGTAGAAATCGATCACGCCTACATCCAGCTAGACGTTGACACATCGTTGTAGGCACTTCGCAACCGTAGGCGCAGTTGCGTTTCTACCCCTAGCTACAGACGTAGAAGGGAACTCCGTGCCTTATTACTTCATATTTCGCGGACGACGCAGTTTTTTGTCACATAATGCTGCATCTTCAATGTCCGAGATGCTAAGGATCCAGAGGGACCTCATTCTCTCTTCCCGACCTCAAAATTTCCTGTTGGAACCAGGTGTGAACTCGCACAGAACTGCTCCTTTCACAGCAGGTTCCCTTTTTGGAGGCAGGTTACAGGCGGCAATCATGGCTGACCAAGAAGACCAGGTCTTTGCTTCTTTAGCGAGAAACAATCTGGCCAGAGCCAAGGGCTTTTAAGCGTCCAGCTTTTATGCCCCTGACAGCCAAGAATGCTCAGAACAACTTTTTCTCTAAAAGGTCTTCTTCTATTCCACATCTGGCCCCTAACAGGCCGTCTTCCTATAACAGGCCGTCTTCCTATCAGAAGTCGTCTGGTAATGATTCTTGGAAAAAGGGCAAACCCAAGCCGGATTAGAAGACTTTCAAGCCTTGGACCGTCAAGGGCGGACCTCAAGAAGGCGCTAACCTGGATTCACTCAGCCTCATAATCTCAAAAAATGTTGTCTCCTTAGGAGTCTCACCTGCACATCAACCATCTCGAAATGCGAGCAGTTTCTCCGGGACTCCTGTGTGATGGTGTCAACAGACAATACATCAGTTGTGGCTTACATCCAGGCACAGGGGTGAACACACTCTCACTCCCTGTGTCTGGAAACTGGGAACTTACTCGTTCTTTGCAAGTGCCTCAACATCTCTCTCTCGTCCAAACACTTACAAGGTCGTCCCAACCCATGGCGGACGGTTTGTCTCGCAAACACCAGTTCCTTCCGTTGGATTGGACACTTCATTAGAAAGTGGCCAACCAGAGTTTTCTCACGTTCGGTTATCCACTAGTTGACCTGTTTGCGACCAGAGACAACCCGACAGACTTCCTCTGTACGTGAATCCAGTTTACGATCCAGCAGCAGGGGCAGTACGACGCTCTTTCGTTCTCTTGGGACCAACTGGACACTTACGCCTATCTCTCACCCATTCTAATTTCCCAATCTTGGAGGAATCACGATGAGCTCTTGCCAGATCCTACTGGTCGCCCATTGTTGGCCCAGGAGATTCTGGTTCAACGACCTTCTCGGTCTCCTGTTCGACTGTTCCAGGAAACTTCCTCACAGGTCAGATGTCCTATATCAGAGAGGCAGACTTCATGCAGATTCAGACATGTTCCACTACACGTCTGGCCGTTATTGGGCAATCCCTACAGGAGAAACGTTTTTCTGTTACAGCTTCAACCCTCGTTTCCTCTGCAAGGAGAAAGTCCACCAGAACAGTCTATGATGCTCTCTGGAAGCTCTTCTCTGACTGGTGTATTCGAGGGCAATTGATCCCCTCAATCCCTCTGCTAGACGCATAGCGGATTTTCTCATCTATCTCTTTGATGATAAGAAACTTTCTCTTAGCTCCATCATAGGATACAAATCTATGCTTTCGCATACCTTGGCTTTTCGTAAGTCATCACAAGTCTGTGCTGACCCAGCCATGTCGAAACTGTTCCGAGCCATGGAACTTCTTGTTCCCTAACCCCTAAATGGGATTTGGCATGCGTTCTTTGGTCACTTACTAAGGCTCTCTATGAACCCCTTCATCAGGCTTCTTTACAGTTCCTAACCTGGAAGACCGTTTTCCTTCTTACTATGGCTTCAGCCAAACGGAGAAGTGAAATGCAAATGCTCTGTCTATCAAAGACGGCCATCTTCGTTTTGATCCAATGGCTCCGTCACATTGTTGTGTCAGCCAGGATTCCTTGCTAAATATCAACTCCCCTCTATGGCTTCTAAACCCTTCAAGGTCCCAAGTCTTTCTAGAACTTGTGGACATGAAGATGAAGATAGACTCCTCTGCCCAGTCAGGGCTTTGAAGTTCTACCTCAGCAGAGTTAAGTCCATTCAAGGTTTTCACAAGACTCTTCATTCCCTAAAAAGGGGGGGGGACGATGTGTCTGCGGCTTATATTTCTAGTTGGGAAGCCTCGAACAAAAAAGGCTCACTTTTTTTCTCTCATCTAGGGATTCATCTGCAGACCGCATGAATTATGAGCTCTGTCAGCTTCGTGGGCGTGTATATAATCACACTCCACTCTCTGACGTGCTCCAAGATGCTTTCTTGAGGAATCCGACCACCTTCTCATCCTTGTATCTTCGTTCTCTGGAGTGCCAACAAGACAAGTTGTATTTGTTGGGTCCCTTTGTGATTTCACAAACCGTAGTGTCTTTTACGACATAGACATACTTACCCTTATCTGAGAATTCAACGAAGATTAGCTGATAACCCTGGATATGGGTTCTGCTATCATTAGCTGATAACTCTGGACATGGGTTCTGCTGTGATGGGGATTGGGGAGCTATACGCGAACATTCCCGCTGCAGCCGCAGCTGCATATTCAGCTATTAGATAGCAGGTAACATTTATGACATTAAAACAAAAAATTTTAAGTAAATTTATTTTAATTTCTAAATTACCTGCTATCGGTGAGTCTGACCCCCCCACCCCGCTCTTCGCTTAATATTTGTGTATATATTGTAAGAAGAATGATTATGGGCCACTGTTTCCGGTTTAGCTAGACAACGTTACACTATGTTCAGTCCTTGTCTAAATCGCGGACATTAGGTGGCGGCTCCAGAAATTTCCGGATAAATAACCCACCTTGGAAGGTAGTAGCTATTAGATAGCAGGTAAGTATTTAGTAATTAAAATGAATTTCACTTAAAAAAATTGTTAAAAAAAAACAAAATGCCTTATGAAATATTTCTTCCTAGTTATTTTTTCTCTACTTCCAAATTTTCCATAATTTGCCAGAATCCAATTCCATTAATAAACAATTTTTTGGACAGCAATATCCTTTCTGTATGTGTATATTAATATACTTGACATAAGTTACTAAAAACATACTTCCATAACAACCACTTGACTATCATGCCATTATCATTTTATGATGTTTGCCTTTTTCTCTGACTCATCAGCTATCATATTAATTACAAGTTGCCCACCAAAACAAGTGTCAGATCAAAAGAAAATATTGTGATCACTTTTGAGGCCACATTTATTTTCCAACCTTCATGAAACTTTGTGACAAGGTAGGTCCAAATGATATCTGAGTATAGCTTGAAATTGGGTCACTGGAGATTAAAAACAAAGTCACTAGGTAAAATAAAAAAAGACCACATTTATGGCCAAAGCTTCATGATTCTAAGAACATGTGTCTCTATGGGAGTTTTGTCGAAACTGATATTATGATGCTTTTTTTCTGCTACAGACCATATCGTATGGCATAGTCAAACTGTGGGGCATACATATATGGGAGCTGACTGGTTTAGTGAGGTTAGTTGAACTGACCAAAAATGGTGTCCTTTTGATGATTTGCTAAGGAGAAACTTGTATTTTTACGCTGAAAGCCATTTTATTTTTATTTTTCTTAAAAATGAATACTTAATGTTTATATGTCCAATGTATAACAAATTCATTCCAACTCAAATGTTTTTTTTTGTCAAGTATGTAAGTGCTGAGTACACTTCAAAATACATACAGAGACATCGTAGGAAGAAGTGACGTAACACAGATATAGGTTTATTTTAATATGAAAAAAAAACATTTAAAAAAAACTAGCATCATGGCATATACGGAACGAGAGGTGTAGTTACGTAGCACTTATAGTTCTTATATGTCAGACTTGTCTATAACACACTACAAACATCAGCTGCACATGTTTTAGTTTGTTTCACGTGTTTTCATCTGCTGTTTTAATCCAGCTCTGTTGAAGGATTCTATTTGGCATATTCTACATTTAAACACATGTGATTCATGCATTGGGAATGGTATCATAGAGATGATAGTCCTCTATTTTTAAATTCCTAAATACATAGTACTGCAACGAAAAATGTACTTATTATCGCCATCTGAGACCTGCATCATCTGAAAATACGGTAAAAACAATGATTAAACAAAAGGTCATATCAAAATAAGGTCATAAAAAACATTCTTTTATCTCCTCGTGTATCGGCCACCACACAAACCATCCTCGTGAAATAAGATGAATTGATTCAATTGGTGAACAGCATTATCATAATTCTACAGTAAGTAACATAATTAAGAAAACATGTATTGCACCACATAACATGCTTTAAAACTATAAAATTGAAGTACACATAAACATTATTAAAGATGGGTAGGTCAAATCCTTTAACCAGGTTGCTGGATCACATAACTTTGTGGGGTTCACATTTGAACTTTAATGTATGTAAACACACCAGTAAGTGGTGCTTTTTCGGCGTAAGCTGTATTAAGCCAGCTTTTCACCCTGACTTGACCTTTGTAAGTGTCCAATAATATTCAAATAAAATTTCCCGCGGCTAGGTACGAATGAATACACTTCATTTATTCCATTGGCTGATTTGAGTATAACACCAGAACATTGGTAACATATCCGCGTCTTTGTAACACTGTTTTACTGCATGAAACAATTTTATCTCTAATGAAAAGGCTCAATAGATAGAACAGTTTACAATCAATTTTCGACATAAATACAGTTTGTGCGTTCACCTTTTACTTTCAGAGAATTACCAGCGCAAAAGCGTTTATACTAAAGGCTATATTCTCATATTTAGTACTTACTTGCATTGCATTTCAACCCGCGAGGTTTCGGGTCAATTCGCGGCCAGTGTGTGAAAGTCAGAGTTTATATACAGTTCATCACCGGAGTTCGCAGAAGGGGTTGCGATCTTTTCATTGAGGGAAAAAATTGGCATCTATGCTATTTTTGTCTGATGGAGTAAATTGTTCGTTTAGTCGCTTTGTCGATATATCAATATTTTAGGCATAGCTGTTGCCTTGGTCGTGTACAGTTGGCGTAAACAAGCCGTCGTTTCAGCAACAGAATTGTTACCTAACTTTAATGCATTGCATTCCAATCCGCAAGGTATCAAGGTCAGTTTGCGGTCAGTTGCAGAAATCTTTATATAAACGCTGTCTCGTAAACTTTGTGCACTTAAAGTCTGTTTTGATCAGAAAGATACTTAATAAAGATATTCGGCGATATTATTGTGGTATGTCAATCATCGATTTTTAATATGTTTTCAACATTTGCATGATAAGGACCAATTTTGATAAAATTAATTAGAAATATTTATCCATTTAGACCAGTTTATTAAGCATGAGCACAATAATTCACTATACTATAATTATGCAATTAAATAAGATCCGAGTATTGCCGGCTGACCTATATGCACTCTTTTTTTTTCATGTTTCTTGTGTTTTTCTATTCTGTAAATATAGATATCTGAGTAATAATATCACATAAAGCAAAATAAGCCACGAAATCTGGCGCAACATCCCGTAATTGATTTGCTTGTGATGTAGCTAAGAACTGCGCAGAAAAAAGGCATCCGCTACTTTTTATCTCATAGAAATAACTTTTGATCGTTCATAAACATCGACCACAATCAACGCCGTATATCTTTTTTAAAGATATTTCTTGTTTCAAATAACTTTTTAAAACAATTTTTCCTACGAATTTTAACTAGTGCATAAAGGACAGATTTTGTATGCTGCTTATGGCAATGGGAATTTAAAATACATCAGAATTACTGTATTTAACCCTTTCAGTGCGGGAACCAAATTTTAAAGGCCTTTGCAAACAGTTTGGATCCAGATGAGACGCCACAGAACGTGGCGTCTCATCAGGATCCAAACTGTTTGCTATTCTGATAGCATTCTTTGAAAAAAAATCAAAGAAAATAATAATTTTAGAAATTCAGCAGACGACATTTTAGCAGACGACAAATTTCCCAGCATGCAAAGGGTGAATAAGCCTGTGTTCTTGGCCATAAATTCCATGTGTGCCGCATTCATCTACACTTATGCTGCACGCAATGTGAAATGTTTGCAATCATTTCAGATGTATTAAAGGATTTATTCTTTAATCTCAAGATATTGGCACAAACTGCAAGAAAAACTGTCTGTTATTCACTAAATATTTTTACAAATTTATTTCAATAACTTAAGATATTTGCAAAAATAAAGTTCTTCACTGTGTGTTTACATTCTGTCTAGCCCATCTGTAAACCATTAAAAAACCCATTGATCATACGACCTGTTAAAATAGGAAAGAGCTGTTGGTCATTTGAAAGTCAGGTACCAAAATGTACTTAAAAGAAAGTCAGTTCCAGAAAGGGGAGTTAAAACGTTTTCGGCAATAAATTAATTGATAGAGATAAAACCGCGTCGGGAAAATAAATTGATTCTTGTTTTATTTTTCAATAACATGTGCAAATACTGTGTATTATACGAGAAAATGATATCAGTACAACAAATTACTGGAAGGTCACGTAATTGAGTAACGAATCTGTGGACGATTTTCCTTCAAGAACTACGATCTTGATACAAAAAATGAGGGAAGCTCAAACACCTTAGAGCAGATAGAGACTATTCATTTAAAAGAAATATAAATATGAAGTGGCTAAACGGGTGAAAATACACGAATCTTTACCGAATATCATGAAAACTTCATTTTGAAAGTAAGTTCCAACTTACCTCGCTTAAACAAAGTCAGCTCCCAAAAACGCATCCCTCCCTGGTCAAATTATAGTTGAGATATTATGAGTACTTTCTGTCATGTTTGAACACTAAGATTCAGGTTCTTAGCTTAACGTCACACTTACATGTCAGTGACAATCATATTCATGTTCTGTCCTTAGCATAGTTTTTCCCGTCCTCGGATTTCAAAAGACTTGTGGATGTTATTTGCTTTAGAAGATTGTCCACAAAGAAGAACCACACATGGTCTTAGTGAGCTTTGATGATTGCCTGTTCTCTATTGTTGGTCTACAACCTTGAGAACACTCTAGATGCCACATTTGTTGCAAAATGTTCGTTAAACTTGGTAAGAACATTTGTTCAATTTAAACTATGCCCAATTCAATTTTGAGTAATTGGGGGTCAAAACCAGTTTGCAAGGTCCTTTTTTACTAAATAAACGTTTGAACACCCTAGATTTAACATCTGGAGAAAACCCGAGGTGTTGTCATAGCCAGCTCGTCGTCCGTCGTCGGCCATGATAAAACCTTTACATTGGCTCTCAAAGTGCTACCACCTACAACTTTGAAACTTCATATGTAGATGCACCTTGATAAGTTCTCCACATCACCCCCATTTTGGGTCACTAGGTCAAAGGTCAAGGTCACTGTGACCTAAAAAAATAAATTCTGACAAACTTCATTTATTCAAAACTTCACTTGCAGCCTAGCGTTGGCACCCGTTACCATTAAACTTTCTCTGAAACATTTTTTCTATTGATATCTCGACGGAGTGTAAAAATGGCTACAGTCCATGGCTGTCATGGGGTAGGGCAGTTTTCCTTATGTGACTATAATGAAAATTTGTGTGACTATTATGAAAATTTGTGAACTAGTAAGAAGTAACATTTACTTTTATCATCGGTTAAGGACGAATTCCGGATGTTCTACACAGGTCTCTTCTTATATCGGTATCAATCAATAAATGATATTTTATGTTATCTCAATAAGAATTGGCATTTATCCTCACTGGATTTCCATTGAATATTCATGAGGGTCAGATAAACCAACAAGGGCTGTTTGTAAAACATGCATGCCCCCCATATGGGCTGTCCATTGTAGTGGCAGCCATTGTGTGCAGATGTTTTTTGTCACTGTGACCTTGACCTTTGACCTAGAGACCTGAAAATCAATAGGGGTCATCTGTGAGTCACGATCAATGTACCTATGAAGTGTCATGATCCTAGGCAAAAGCGTTCTTGAGTTATCATCCGAAAATCATTTTACTATTTCGGGTCACCGTTACCTTGACCTTTGACCTCGTGACCTCAAAATCAATAGGGGTCATCTGCGAGTCATGATCAATCTACCTGTGAAGTTTCATGATCCTAGGCATATGTGTTCTTGAGTTATCATCTGAAAACCATTTTACTATTTCAGGTCACCGTGACCTTGACCTTTGACCTAGTGACCTCAAAATCAATAGGGGTCATCTGCGAGTCATGATCAATCTACCTATGAAGTTTCATGATCTTAGGCGTATGCATTCTTGAGTTATCATCCGGAAACCATTTTACTATTTCGGGTCACCGTGACCTTGACCTTTGACCTAGTGACCTCAAAATCAATAGGGGTCATCTGCGAGTCATGATCAATCTACCCATGAAGTTTCATGATCCTAGGCGTATGCGTTCTTGAGTTATCATTCAAAAACCATTTTACTATTTCGGGTCACCGTGACCTTGACCTTTGACCTAGTGACCTCAAAATCAATAGCGGTCATCTGCGAGTCATGATCAATGTACCTATGAAGTTTCATGATCCTAGGCCCAAGCGTTCTTGAGTTATCGTCTGACAACCACCTGGTTGACGGACCGACAGACCGACCGACATGAGCAAAGCAATATACCCCCTCTTCTTCGAAGGGGGGCATAAAAATCCTATATTCAAGTTTGTGCTGTCAAGCATTTCAATCAGCAAAGAGTGTCAATAACTCTTCTGCAATTTTATGTATATTTCAATGCTTTGCATGTGTAATGCAATAATATGTATATTAAACAGCTGTGTTTATTAAATTGTCACAAGCATTGTATTAATGTGTGGACTGGAATCAACTGTGTTTTACCATGTTGTGTGTATTAACAATTTATGTGTATTGCAATCCCATGTATTTTATATGTACTGCATTTTATATGTGAACACATTCAAAGTGGCTTATAGTCATGAGGATATACATATGACATATACTTCAATATTATATTCAATTATGTCAAGAGAGCTGGATTAAAAACAACTTTTTTCTGTTTCAAAGCACCTTTATCTAACAAATCCACATTTAGATGCACCAAACATTTACAAAATAGGGACTTTACAAACAAACTGCACAGTTCAGTAGATATAAAATGATTGGGAATGTATAAAACATGAGTTCAGTAGATATAACATGATCGTGAGTGTGTAAAATATGTAACAATCATAATAAAAATCATAATGTACAGTATTTACATTTTACTTAATGGTATAAAACTACATTTTCAAAAGCTTGTTTATCGGAAAAAAAAGAAATTTACAATAGCTGTCGCCATAGGATGACACATGCCCCCTATAAACGCTTTGATAGAAGTTATTAGCATTTTACCATGCTAAAACCTTGAAATGCAGGAAGTGACCCCATGACCTAGTTTTTGACCTGGCATGACCCATATTCGAACTTGACCTAGATATTGTCTAGATACAGCTTCTGACCAAGTTTGGTAAAGATGGGATGAAAAGTATTTGAAAAAGAGAGCAGACACGAAAAGTGTGACAGACAGACAGACTGACAGACTTACAGACAGACAGTGCAAAATCTATATATTCCCTTTTCCTCGAAAGGGGGCATAAAAATAAATGACAGAAGCTTAAGTAAATCATGCATCCATAACAAATAATTGTATGACGAAACACATTTTTTTTCTTTCAAAAATTAATAGCACTATATAGCAAGAGCTTTGTCTTAGAGACTCGTGCCCGAGAAATGCTTTGAAAGCGAGCTATGTTCAAGAGCAAATAACACGGGAATGTGTGAATCACATTTGTCAGCTATTTTTAAGGGCAAATACCTCAGGAATGTGTTGATCACATTTGTCAGCTATGTTCAAGGGCAAATACCTCAGGAATGTGTGGATAACATTTGTCAGATAGCTATGTTCAAGGGCAAATACCTCAGGAATAAGTATCACATTTGTCAGCTATGTTCAAGTGAAAATACCTCAGGAATGTGTGGATAACATTTGTCAGATAGCTATGTTCAAGGGCAAATACCTCAGGAATGTGTATCACATTTGTCAGCTATGTTCAAGGGCAAATACCTCAGGAATGTGTGGATCACATTTGTCAGCTATGTTCAAGGGCAAATACCTCAGGAATGTGTGGATAACATTTGTCAGATAGCTATGTTCAAGGGCAAATACCTCAGGAATGTGTATCACATTTGTCAGCTATGTTCAAGGGCAAATACCTCAGGAATGTGTGGATCACATTTGTCAGCTATGTTCAAGGGAAAATACCTCAGGAATGTGTGGATCACATTTGTCAGCTATGTTCAAGGGCAAATACCTCAGGAATGTGTGGATCACATTTGTCAGCTATGTTCAAGGGAAAATACCTCAGGAAAGTGTGGATCACATTTGTCAGATAGCTATGTTCAAGGGCAAATATCTCAGGAATGTGTGGGTCACATGTCAGATAGCTATGTTTAAGGGCAAATATCTTAGAAATATGTGGATCACATTTGTCAGCTATGTTCAAGGGCAAATACCTCAGGAATGTGTGGATCACATTTGTCAGATAGCTATGTTCAAGGGCAACTAACTCTGGAATATGTGGATCACATTAGTCAGTTAGCTATGTTCAAGGGCAAATAACTCAGAAATGTGTGGATCACATTAGTCAGTTAGCTATGTCTAAGGGCAAATAACTCTGGAATGTGTGGATCACATATGTCAGATAGCTATGTTTAAGGGCAAATACCCCAGGAATGTGTGGATCACATTTTCAAGATAGCTATTTTCAAGGCCAAATAACTCAGGAATTTGTGGATCACATTTGTCAGTTAGCTATGTTCAATGGAAAATAATTCAGGAATTTGTGGACCACATATGTCAGTTAGCTATGTTCAAGGGCAAATACCTCAGGAATGTGTGGATCACATTTGTCAGATAGCTATTTTTAAGAGCAAATACCTCAGGAATGTGTGGATCACATTTGTCAGCTATGTTCAAGGGCAAATACCTCAGGAATGTGTATCACATTTGTCAGCTATGTTCAAGGGCAACAAACTCGTGAATATGTGGATCACATTAGTCTGTTAGCTATGTTCAAGGGCAACTAACTCAGGAATGTGTGGGTCACATTTGTCAGTTAGCTATGTTCAAGGGCAAATAACTCGGGAATGTCTGGATCACATTTGTCAGATAGCTATGTTCAAGGCAGGCTGTCAAGTGACCTTTTTTCAAAAAGTAGGAAAAAATAGGAACTACTTTTGCAAGAAAAGTAGGAAAAAAGTAGGAAAAAGTAGGAACTTTTCCCTCAAAAGTAGGAATACATAATACTTATTTTTTATACACAGGTCCAGGAAACATAGCTTGAAACAGAGCAGGAGTGCCATCACATGTTCTGTATGGATACCCACTTGAAGCTACCTTAAGGGCCCAGAAGATTTCAGCCTTTTGTACCTGTTCCATGTGTGATGGATGTACTTGCATACAGATAGATTTATCCCCACAACCCTGAGAGCTGCTTGGCTTTTGGGCACTTCCAAACAAACGCTTTTGTGAATTATCATGCATGTATTTCATGTTTTCCTTGTGTTTTTATCCATCTGCATGACTTATAAGTTGATTAGCACCAGAATTACTACAAGATGGACTTCATTCAGACAGTACAATATCTTGCAAACTCATTGCCGGTATCTCTCTTGCACCATGATCCCAGTGTTTTTCCACTGTTGTCCAACTTCTCCATCCATGAAGGGTTAAACTTTGTTTTCCCACTAGGAATTTTAGCACTTATAGTGTATCTATGATAATTAAGTTTCAAGCAAAGCTACCCTGATAAAGAAGTATACATGTAATAAGATGCTGTTCATTTTGGTGTATCATCAAATAAGTGGTTAGAGGTCTTCTGTGTATCGATATAAAAATGGTAATTATATTGTGCAATTTGTGCATGTTATATCCTTAAGCAGAAGACCAAATTTATTTAGTGATACACCAACTTGTTGTACAAGATTAATACTAGTATATAAAGCAGTGCAAATGCTCTGCTACAGCTACATTGTGAAACCTTTAAATTGACAAAAGGGTGCAGTTATAATGACTTAAGTTACATTCAAAATGACTGGTCATTGCAGAGCAGATTATGCAACTGGAGATAGGACCTTATCACCTGACATCTTTTATGACAGCATTGATTGGGCAATGTACAGTTGCACTACATTGTTTATTCCAGTTTCAAATAATGGCTTTTACATTATTGATGACTTTGCGGGAGTGTAATAATGCCGTTTAATAATTTTAATACTTCGCTTTAACACCTTGAAGTTACCTCACTATCTATGGCATCATTAGACAAGAATTGTGTTTATCCGAAACACAATGCCCACTATTGCGCAGCTTTGAAATAAAATTTCAATATGTCATTTGGCAGGTTTAAATTATCTCCCTTTTAAAGCTTATTACTTCCCTTGGATTGTATTTTTTAACTTATGACCTTGAAGGATGACCTTCACCTTTCACCACTCAAAATGTGCAGCTTCATGAGATACACATGCATGCCAAATATCAAGTTGCTATCTTCAATATTGCAAAAGTTATGGCCCATATTAAAGTTTTCGGACGGACACACACACACAGACAGACAGACAAACGGACTGACAGTACAACTGCAATATGCCACCCTACCGGGAGCATAAAAATGTATCAGGGCATTTAGGCTCTGTGCATTTATCTTTAATTACTAAACATGATGTACCTATGATATCAATAGAACATCATATCCGTTGTCATGTAATACAGAATTTATTACATTATATTTGTAAATGATGAAAACTCGGCAAAGCATCAGTTTTATCTTTTTTCCAATAACTTGTGTAATAAATTCCATATTACATAACCACTCTTTCAATACATGTATCTCTATATCTCTACATTCCAAACAGCAATATCATGTAAACATGCATAAGGTTTGGTCAAATTGTTGTCAATGGAAACAAAATAAAACTGGAATAAACAATGGGTTCCCTCAGCTCTTGCATCACTGGGAACTGTATAAGGTAGTGAAGTCTGCAGTGTACAAATGCTAAGGAAGTAAACAAGGCACTATTGTTACTTTAAAAAAAACTTGTCAATAATTTTAAAAGTTACATAAGAAATAAATATTTATGCTCCTGAAGAGGTGCTAGCAGACAGTCAGCATGGGTTGTCAGGTCTCATCTAGATGAATGCACATTAACATGGATACAGTCATGCCATAGATTCATTCATCCTGCAAGTTTACTAAATAAACTCTTTAAAAAAAAAAAATTCTCCATTGAAAATGAAAAAGTAGGAATAGTAGGAAGATTTGGTAAAAAAATAGGAAAAAGTAGGATCCTGATGAAAAAGTAGGAAATAGTAGGAAAAAGTAGGAAAAAGTATGACCGCTTGACAGCCTGTCAAGGGCAACAAACTCGTGAATATGTGGATCAAATTAGTCAGTTAGCTATGTTCAAGGGCAAATAACTCAGAAATGTGTGGATCACATTTGTCAGATAGCTATTTTCAAGGGCAAATAACTCCGGAATGTGTGGATCACATTTCTCAGTTAGCTATGTTCAAGGGCAAATAACTCAGAAATGTGTGGATCACATTTGTCAGATAGCTATGATCAAGGGCAAATAACTCTAAAATGTGTGAATCACATTTGTCAGATAGCTATTTTCAAGGGCAAATATCTCAGGTATGTGTTGCTCACATATGTCAGATAGCTATGATCAAGGGCAAATAACTCTAAAATGCATGGATCGCTTTCACTTTACCAATGAATTGGTTGATTCAATTTAAAGTGACTGATCTTTTGACAGTGTGAATCTTCTGGGAGTTAAGTAAAGCATTGTAAACTAAGTGGGAAATAATTAAATATCACATATACAGATTCAAATTTACCAGCAAGCATACTATCTACAACATGAAATATCACCATGTGAGTTTTTTTTCTTGGAACTAGAGTTGCAAATGTGACAACTTGAAATTTGAATGCTTTGTAGTAGGAAACTCACCAGTGCATTTCGATTTGTGATGGTTCTTTAACAAAATATGTGTGCATTAAAAAAATATAGTAAAACAATGTGAAAAATAGCCTAAGTATGGTATAAAATATCTCTATAATAATGAAATGTGCTCAGAGGATGGAGACTTCAGTCAGGCGCCTCCAGCTTTCTAAGAGACAAAATAAGCAACCCATAAAATACAACAGCATCTTAACTAAGTTACAGTGACTTCCAGCGTCTAATGCAAAACTAAACATCCTTAACAAAATATACATGCATGTATACATAAATATACTTGATACCAATACAAATGAAACAAGATGTAAATAATGTGCATATTAAAGAGACATACCTGTTTATATATACCTGTTATTTTTAGCACATAAACATTTATTTTTCTGCCATATTTACAGCACTGTGAATTGATAATCCATCAGGTCCATTTGATAATCTTGTATGAATTGATGTTAAATCAGTTCAGTAATATAATCAGGCAGCTGATTCAGGAAAGTTGGAAGAATCCCGGTTAGCAACCAATCTCTGAAGGTCATTGTCAAGGAAGACAGAGGGGTCAACCTGTGAACCTGATCCCTCAAGGCCACCAGGTTGCAATGACACAGTCTCCGTGGAGACAGGGTCAGTTGCTCTTGAAACGTGAGCTTGTGTGGAGAAGACAGGAAGTGGGGAGAAAGTGGCATCTGCAGATGTTGGATAATCAAGGTGGGACGCAGTGGGTGGGTAAGGGTCAACATGACCTTCAGGGTCAAGGTCGTAGAGAGGTTGGTTAACCCCGCCCACCGATCTGGCGACTGGCCCTTCATCTGCAAATAACAAATAATGATGTTAAATTAACAATCACTAATATTGATTTTAATAAGTGACAGAAAGTGCATCTATGTTTCTAAAATGTAATAATTTATTACATGTTTTGAATGGACAAGCATTAAGTTTGTTACGCTGGTAAGTCGTATTTACATAGGTTAGATGATTGGTGCAAATTGATAAAATAACATTCTAGACAAAACAAAGTTACTCGCAGGCTGTTCTGGTTTAATGCTGGTTGCAAAAGCCATTTTCACTTTGCATCTTATGGCAGAAAGGCTTAAAAACATACTATCTCATCTTTTGAATTTTTTATACCAGTACAGCGCCTTCCTGAATGCTGCACTATTGCCTGCAAACCAACTAACAACTCTTAAGGGAAACAACCCCTACGCACTTGACAAATATGTATAACACAAGCTGCATGCACCATTATCGCAGGGTATTACTGAGTAAAGCCAAGCTCTGAGATAGGAATAAGTCCAAGCACTTGATTTACATGAGAAAAAGCTGAGATAGGAATAAGTCAAAGCACTTGATTTACATGAGAAATAGCTGAGATAGGAATAAGTCAAAGCACTTGATTTACATGAGAAATAGCTGAGATAGGAATAAGTCAAAGCACTTGATTTACATGAGAAATAGCTGAGATAGGAATAAGTCCAAGCACTTGATTTACATGAGAAATATCATATGAGCCTTATCTGGATTTTTTTTTTAAGAAGACACTTTTTTTAACAAAGGTAAAATTGTTGTCCATGATTAGCCTGTGTTGAGTGCACAGGCTAATCAGGGATAACACTTCAAGCACATGCATTAAGCTCAGTTTTCCTAGAACATTGCTTATATGTACACTCTAAGCTGTACGTATCGAAAGACCAAGGGTGGGCCACCATTGCCAAAATAATACTAGTGACCCATTCAAGCCCTAACTCTGCCCAACACCTCAGAGTACACTGATCAAATAAGTAGAAAACATGCCACATGGTCTATAGTCTATCCTGGTGTCTCTCTGCACCCCATTTATTGGCTGAAATAATAGACCTTCAATACTGCACATAACATTGAAAATATCTCATTGAATTGATATCATTGAATTGATCTCATTGAATTGATCTCATTGAATTGATATCATTGAATTGATCTCATTGAATTGATCTCATTGAATTGATCTCATTGAATTGATCTCATTGAATTGATCTCATTGAATTGATATCATTGAATTGATCTCATTGAATTGATCTCATTGAATTGATCTCATTGAATTGATATCATTGAATTGATCTCATTGAATTGATCTCATTGAATTGATCTCATTGAATTGATCTCATTGAATTGATCTCATTGAATTGATATCATTGAATTGATCTCATTGAATTGATCTCATTGAATTGATCTCATTGAATTGATATCATTGAATTGATCTCATTGAATTGATCTCATTGAATTGATCTCATTTAATGTATTCCCTCTTAAGCACAATAACCTCTTTTCAGCAGTGGTTGCTTAAAGCAAAATGTCTCAATTATTAAAGGCATAAGTAACTGTCCTTACTCTATTTAACTAGCCATACTTATTAGTAAGGATTCTTTTAATTTCATTGACATGAAATTTTGTGGATTCCAATGGCCAGGTATATTTGTTGGATCTTGAAGTCATAGATTTTTTAAATTTCTGATACAAAACTTTGGTTGTAAACATGATGCATGAAACGTAATATTTTCATCTAGGAAAGCCTTGTCATTTTGAATTCAATATATAACAAGGGCTGTTTGTAAAACATGCATGCCCTCCATATGGGCTGTCAGTTGTAGTTGCAGCCATAGTGTGAATATGTTTTTTGTTACTGTGACCTTGACCTTTGACCTAGTGACCCGAAAATCAATAGGGGTCATATGCCAGTCATGATCAATGTACCTATGAAGTTTCAAGATCCTAGGCCTAATTATTCTTATTATCATCCGGTAACAATTTTACTGTTTTGAGTCACTGTGACCTTGACCTTTGACCTAGTTACCTGAAAATTAATAGGGGCTCATCTGCAAGTCATGATCAATGTATCTATGAAGTTTACTATTTCGAGTCACTGTGACCTTGACCTTTGACCTAGTGACCTGAAATCAATAGGGGTCATCTGCCAGTCATGTTCAATGTACCTTTGAAGTTTCATGATCTTAGGCGTAAGCATTCTTGAGTTATCATCCGGAAACCATTTTACTATTTCGAGTCACTGTGACCTTGACCTTTGACCTAGTGACCTGAAAATCAATAGGGGTCATTTGCCAGTCATGATCAATGTACCTATGAAGTTTCATGATCCTAGGCATAAGCATTCTTGAGTTATCATCCGGAAACCATTTTACTATTTCGAGTCACTGTGACCTTGACCTTTGACCTAGTGACCTGAAAATCAATAGGGGTCATCTGCCAGTAATGATCAATGTACCTATAAAGTTTCACGATCCTAGGCCTAAGCGTTTTTGAGTTATCATCCGGAAACCATCTGGTTGACGGACGGACCGACCAACGGACCGACTGACATGTGCAAAACAATATACCCCCTCTTCTTCGAAGGGGGGGCATAAACATACAAATTCATTGAATTGATATCCCCTGCCAGTTTCAAATTTTTTGTGACAGACGAAATCACAGACTGCCAGACAACGCCAATTCTATATGCATCCGCCTTTGACGATGAATAAAAATTGTACCACAAAAACTTTTTTCAATTGACATTTCTTAAATTACCTACAGTGCAATTATGTTCTTCAATGAAATTTCACAAAATGTTTACCATGTTAATACATGATTTCACAATAATCTTCCACTTGCTGTAAACTAAAAATTAACACTTAAATAAAAACTAACGAGGCAGATTACAAACTAAACTGACAACTTAGCAAATGGCAAGGGAAGTTGTTACTATTGGAGACAGTGTACTCACCATAGGCACTGTTGACAAAGCCTGTCACACCACGACCCTCTGACCTTGACCCTTGGGTAGACTGGTCGCTATTGAAACTTGTAGGCGACATTTTTCCTTTATACAGTTTGTAGTCAACATCTGAAATATATATCACATCTCATAACATACAGAATGGAAAGCGCTTCAACATTTGGGCATGACCTGTATACCAGGAAAGAACATTACAGAAAGTCTATAACACTACCTGGACAGAAACTTGAACATGGACCGTGCTCTGTGAAAAGGGGGTTTAATGCATGTGCGTTAAGTGTCGTCCCAGTTTAGCCTGTGCAGTCTGCACCGGCTAATCAGTGACCACACTTCGCTTTTTTGATATTTTTCGTTTAATTAGTATTCTTAGCAAAAATCAAGGTTAGACGGCAAGTGTTGTCCCTGATAAGCGTGTACAAACTGCACTGGCTAATCTGGGACGACACTTTACGCTCATTCATTAAACCCGCTTTTCACAGAGCATGGCTTAAATTATGTTACTTATTTTTAACAATACTGAATTTTAGTTTTAACAAGAGATTGCCAAGCAATATTGTCCCCTACCGGTGAAACTCCACCCTTGTCAGTATTTTTTTAAATATATATTTGATGCCATAGCAACCACAATTTTTGACGAAGGAATAAAATGAATTGATGTAAATACTCTCCATATTGTCATCTGTCCATGTCTAAAGTTTCATGAAAAAATTTGAAGAACTTTTAAAATTATCGCAGGATCCAGAAAAGTGTGACGGACTGACAGACAGACTGACACACAGAGCGCAAACCATAAGTGCCCTCCGGTTTCACCGGTAGGGGACAAAAAGGCTCCCCAGACTACATCTGGCTTGATGTTTGCCAAGACTATAAATAAACGATTCTTAAACTTCTTCAAATCTAAAGTAAGCTTTTTCTAAATGGCAATGAATTGTTTCTTAAGTTTGCAAAAAACATATATAATGATATATACAATTCAATGAAAATGTGCACATTAAAATGTGCCAAATAATACTTGATATTTTTTTTTTTTTTTTTTTTTTTTTTTTTTTTTTTTTGAAATATTTTAAGTCAATAAAAAAGAACTTAACAAGAACAAAAAATCTGTTCAATTTAGACCCTTGGCTACCCACCACTGTCGTCATGGTGATCACGCCTCTGTCCTCCAGCAACTGAGCTCAGGGTCGTGTACCGATCCTCCTCTGGTTCTGGGTAGGGTTCAGAGGTCGGGCAGCAGCCAGTACTCGTCCCCATGGCAACCTGCAGTTTCTCATGTGTGATGTCATCAAACTCCTCACAGGTGGCACCGTGTCGTTGTGGTAACGGGGGTCGGGTGGCGCGCTGACTCAAGTGTGGGTATCTGCCCTCATTGCGAAGATTCTGGGCCTCATAGGTCGGGTTTACTACGCCAACAGTTCCACCTGTGGTGAGTAAAAATAGATTTGAGCCTAACTTTGGGAATATGAGGCAAAATGCATGTGTTAATCAGTGACAACACATTCTGCCTAGACTGGTTCTTTAGAACAGATACTTAAATATATTATTTATTATTTTTCACAAAGGAAATTCCTGGTCCTTGGGAATAAAACTTCTTTAAGGGAATTAGCTCAAACACAGAATAGAGTTGTAACAATATATTTAATAACAAATTGTACAAATAACTTTACAATGTTCTATTATGGAGTTCCGCAAGTTTCTAATTATTTTATATGTACAAACTGTATGGCTTATATGAGGGTCTTTTCATGACATGTGATTACCGTAATTACTCTATGTTTTCGGACATTTAAAAATAATAAAAAATTTTCGTGTCCGAAAACTTAGATACGAAAAATATTCACAAAATACATGTGTCCGAAAACTTAGAGTCGAAAATTCAAGTGTTCGAAAATAGCGTCAATTGTATCAACGACTACCGGTAATAGCACGCGCTTGTAAAATACCATGCCGTATAGTATAAATTACAGTTATATATGTTTGCACTGCATTTAAATAACTTTAAATGCTTAATTTATTTGACAGAAAGTTACTACAAGGCTGTACTTTGACCAGCGAGTTCAAAGATGAGCATGTTATGTACCGATACTCGCTAGTATGAACCTGTAATTAACGCAATAAAAAAGCAAACAATGAATTCTTTGTTTGTTAATTTATGATAGTTGTTGTCTAACACCTTCCATTGTTCGTAAAACTTGCAATAGAGTGCATCACACTTTGAAGCGTTTAGTATTTGTCACAGTTATTTTACTGAGAAGGGGTAGTGCCATTGTGGTAGATAATTGAACTGTTAAATGACACTACCCCTGGTAATTGTCATAACGCTTATTCTATCGGGCGAAACCATTGTTTAATACCGGTTTACAAGGTTATTTACCCAATAACG
The DNA here is from genome assembly GCF_020536995.1 of Dreissena polymorpha. NCBI lineage: Eukaryota > Metazoa > Mollusca > Bivalvia > Myida > Dreissenidae > Dreissena > Dreissena polymorpha. Next base: position 72,199,901 of record NC_068356.1, read on the forward strand.
CAAATGTAATGGTCTGTTGCCCTCAGGCATGCACCTGACATGTTTTATGATGTTAATCTGGTTGTAAAACCCCATGATCGAAGAGTCATTAGACATCGAAAACAGGACCGAAATTTGGTAAAATAGCGCTGTAAAATATACTGTCCGAAAACTTAGAGACATTAATTATGGACGAAAACTCGTGTGTCCGAAAATTAAGAGTCACGAAAAATAATTATTTTTGCTTAAAAAAGGGGTGTCCGAAAACTTAGAGTGTCCGAAAACATCTGTTACAAACAATACCAATAACCTTTGAAAAGCATTATATACACATTTGAAAGGCATTATATACCCATCAAAGCATGGATCATAACAAAGGGATGATCTGTTAATATAAATCCTGCCAGCTGTGAAAAGTAAGATAATAATATAAGATGAACACAAAAGGAGTGACAAACACTAATTTTAAATCCTCATATCTAGGAATAACATAGTTTCTTACATTTAGCTATAGTTGACATTAAATTATTAAACTGTAGAAAGTAGAAATATCAGGTTATGAACAGCCAACTAAATAGATCAAAATATGTCCTTGTGACATATTTTAACTAGAAATTAGTTAGAAGGACAGGGATGCCCCAGCTATTTGTCATTAATGAATCCATCGGGACAAGGGTTTATTCTCTTCTGTGTTTATCATGATTGGGGGATAAAAACTGTTAAAATAAATATTAAAAAATAAAAAAGATGAAGAAATACCTAGAAATGTGTCATAGACACTTCCCCCCACAATTATTTTTTTACAGGTGAATTCACTATGTATTCCTAGCTTGACAAATAATAAAAGGGCCATATTTCAGCCAAAACTGGTTGCAGCATAAATTCCTTTCTTATCCATCGTCTACACATTTAAGTCATTGCTATGGAAGTTTGAACGAAATCTGCCATGCAGTAACAATCGCTAAAAGCACACATTTTAAGACTTTATATTCCATAGTGGATTAACTGACAAAGCACTACAATGTGACCCTTTCTGTATCATCATCTTAATATTCAGTCGATTCAACTGTGAAAGTTGGAACAAGATACCTCATACAGTTATAGAAATTTGAAAACACAAAATTGCAGGACAATATATTATTTAGCGAAAAAACAGACAACAGGCCATAATTCTGCAAAAACTCATTCAAGCCAGAATTCCTTTCTTTCAAAGAATCAAAGTTTATTAAAATCTTCTTACATGTATTGACATATGTTTAGGGTCTCTTAATTGTTTCGCAATTATCACAAGGTGAACATGATTTACCCCTGTTAAAAGTTTTTATGCAGAGGTGTCAATAACCTCCTCCAGTTATACAGGGTAAATGTCCATATTGCAAGGGATTAAGTACCGACATATGCTGAAGTTATTGAGATATCAATGCTCCAGCTAAAGGAAGTAGTACAAGTTTATTGCAGTATTGAGGTTTTTGGTCTCACTATGAGATTCGTTTGAGCTTGAATTGGCTTTTGATTTATCAATACTGGAGTTAAAGAAAATATACATGTCCTGAGTGGCTCTCTTTGAAAACATGGCCGAATCCATGTGCAGAAAGTGTCACCCCACATCAGCCAGTGCAGTCAGGCTAACCACGGACAACACTTTCCGCTTGGACTGGTTTTTATGTAAGAAGAGACTTCCTTTAAACTAAAAATACAAAACTGCAGAAAGTGTTGTCACTGATTAGCAACGGCTAATATGGAAAGACACTTAATGCACATTAGTTAACCCTTTGAATGCTGGAAAATTTGTCGTCTGCTAAAATGTCGTCTGCTGAATTTCTAAAATTAGCATTTTCTTCATTTTTTTTCAAAGAATACTATCAGAATAGCAAACAGTTTGGATCCTGATGAGACGCCATGTTTAGTGGCGTCTCATCTGGATCCAAACTGTTTGCAAAGGCCTTCAAAATTCGGTTCCCGCACTGAAAGGGTTAAGTCAGGTTTTACCAGAGCACGGCTCACTTTTATGAAGACTCTAGATAACAACCTACCGGCAGGCGGTCCATAGCTCAAAGTGCTGTCAGAGCCAAAGTGCACACCGAGTGACTCTTTCTTCAGTCGCTGCATCTTGCGAGAGAAATACACGGCAAGTGCGATGATCACAAGCAACAGGAGGGCTCCCACTACCGAGCAGACGACAACTACTGTGGAACCGGAACCAGCACTGGCCACGCTGGAGCCCTGCTCGCCTTTCTGGTGAACCATGCTACCCCCGATGCCTTCCTGCTCTGTAACAAAAGGGTTGAATTGAAAAACTATGTGACAGTAGTGTTCAAGTGACATTAATTGAGAATTGTGCTTGGAAAACTGGCCTTAATGCATGTGCTTATAGTGTCATTCACGATGAGTGTGTGCAGTTCGCACAGGCTTATCAGGGATGACGCTTTCGGTCTTTACTGGAGTTTAGCTTTGAAGAGACTTTATTTCAAGCTAAATTTCAATAAAAGTGGAAAGTGTTGTCCCTGATTAGCCTGTGCAGACATTCAACGCACATGCATTAAGCCTTTCCTCTCAAATATGCATTTTGACATTTTATTGTCCCTTAGAAAATCAAAATACATTCAAGACCTTTCTTAACAGATTCATATTTTATAGGCTCCACTTTTAACCCTTAAAAATACTGCTGAGCAGCAAACAGCATGAAACTTAAACAGACTTTGAGTTACTTGCAGGCTGTTCTGGAAATATGCTATTTGTACATAACAGTTTTCACTTTGCTTCTGAGAGGGAAAGGGTTAATTTGTACAAAGACCTATAGATAACACAAATTGGAATCTCTCGTCTTCGCTATAGCGATATGCGATAATATCTATCGGCGGACGCGGGTCACGTGACATTGATTTTGGAGATGCCGGTGTACCTGTAGATTCTTCCCTGTTCCAGCTGCTGTCGGCCATTTTCTTATAAAGCAAACAATTATTCTTCGTAATTAGTCGTTAATATTTGATGTCGTAGGGTATTCTGAGCATGATCTGGTAAGTTTATATTATTTTGATATTGTTATTAACAATTTTAATGTGTTAATTAGTGTTTTAGCGCTCGGTTGTCAGTTTGCAGAGCAATGAATGCCTGAAAGCGCAATGTTACGAACTTAACGTAGTGAGCAAAGTCGGTCGCCGAAAAAAGACATATTGAATATTTTTTGTGTGATTAAAAATAAGTATTTATTTTCTGTGTTGATAATTCTTTAGGTTTTGGTAGTTATTGTTCTAATAAATTATTAATTTATCGGAGTTTGAAAGAGAACACTGGATTCGTTCATTTTCGATAATTTTTGAAAAATTGAAAGGCCCTAAGCATTTTTCTATAAACTTCTTCATTAAGCATCACATATTGATAACGTAAGATTTTTATGCTAGGTGAGATGTTAATCTATGTATGATTTATAAAAAGTAGACGAAAATGAGGTATTTTAAAGGATTTTGCCTTTGTACAATTTGTACTTTTTATACTGTTATTTCATTCAATCTAGTGGTTTGTATTTTGTTGAAACACTTTTCTATTTTATTTCTCATCCCATATCTTTGAAGTAAGATTTTTTATGCTATGCAATATGTTAATCTAAGTATAGATTTAAACAAACTAGAAGAAAATATTCAATTTAAAGTATTTGGCCTTTTACAATGTTGGTACAATTTTAAGCTCTTTTCTTCTGTTGTACAAGATAGCTGTCAAACGTGTTTTTGTTCTTTTTGATAAACTTTTTCATTTTTCATCCCAAATCGATTAAGTCAGAATGTTATGCTTGGTGATATGTAATTCTAGGTATGATTTATAAAAAGTAGACGAAAATAAGTCATTTTAAAGGCTTTTGCCTTTGTACAATTTTATACTGTTATTTCATTCAATCATTTTTCACACCTGTCGCCATAGTGGTTTGTTTCTTTTTGAAAAACTTTTCTATTTCTCATCCCATATCGTTGAAGTAAGATTTTTTACTAGTATGTCCAACTTATAAGATACACAATCGAGAATAGCCTTTTTTTTAAACAGTTTTATACAGCATTTCACCCTGTTTATAACGTACTATTATAAACAAGTATATTAAAATCTAACACATTCACAACAAAGACTTACCTTAATTGGACATCACAATGACATATAAAGAATGAATTCGCCGGCCGCGGCCACTGATCACACAATTAAAATCAATCAACAACGCAAACTGATAATTGAAGTAAGAATCCCTTCTTTTAATTAATTCTCAAGAGTAAAGAAAAAACACACAAAGCATCTCAGTTCGCTAATTGATCCGACGACTAACACGCGCGTGAAATGTTTTTGTTTTTTTCTTTTCGCGAAATCCTAGCCCACGATACTGAAAGCTTAATTTAATTACCAAAAGAAAAAAACTGGATTACAAACAAAACTTTAATAACCTATAACTCATGAATAAGATCTAAATAAAAAGAGAATTAAACAATGGAAAAAAATCTACACAATCAATATTGAAATAAGTCTAACTAAAACCGTTTTTGGATCGAACGATCATAGCATTTATTTTACTGTAATGTTGTTTTAATCAGAGACCTAGATCTATGTGTCCACATATATCTATCCGTTTTGAAATAATAATATTTTATAAGGTTTTAACTGTTTGAAATACCAAATTATACAAGAATGTTTTATCAGCAAAAGCCTTTCAAATAAACTATTCAACAGCATTCTCGCCGCGATTTGGAAGTCTTAGCGCAATTTCTTCAATGATCGCGGCATTATAAATTCTTATTGTAGGTAAATAAAATCGAGATTTTATAAAAACATAATTACTCATGTTTCTATGAAACTTTATTTTATAAAAATCGGACCATTATTGACCAAGTTACAGCCGCCTTTCTACAGCTCCGTAACATTTTCGCATAACTTTGCTCGATAATCGTAGCCGTTGCTACTGACGCGTCGCTATCTTATCGCAATCGTGATACACCGGCTATTTCCGGACTACTCCGATTGATTCATGGAATAAATCGTCTGCTGATCTCAAGTGTTCTTATCAGTTTCTCGACCACGTGACCCCGTCGAGAGATAGCCCGATAAGGCGCGAAGTTTCCAATCTGTGTTATCTATAGGTCTTTGATTTGTACCACACAGTGAAACAAATAAATATATAAATAAGCTAAAGTTACTTAATTAGTAAACAACAATTTTTTACTACAATAATATTGTAATCTTTATTAGGTCAGAATACAGAAACTTGGGATGCTTAGACCTCGTGTGAAAACATGTTTATACTATATGACCACTCATCAATTGAAAATATGAGTTGAGTTTTGAGAAAACTGGGCATAATGCATGTGCGTAAAGTGTACAGTCTGCACAGGCTAATCAGGGATGATACTTTCTGCTTTAATGACATTTTTCGTTTGAATGAAGTCTCTTTTTAGCAAAAATCCAATTTGGGCGGAAAGTGTCGCCCCTGATTAGCCTGTGCGGACTGCACAGGCTAATCTGGGACGACACTTTACGCACTTGCGTTATGCCCAGTTTTCTCAGAACAAGGCTCATATGATCTTACACTGAACCCAACCAATATGGACTCCAGTCTTACCTGTTTCACAGAACTTGCCGGTGTAGCCTGCCTTGCAGTCACATCTGCCAGTGGTGACGTCACACTTCTGGGTTTGCACCATCACACAGGCACAGTCGTTGTCACACCCAACTCCATATTTCCCCTGCGGACACGCTGTGTGATAAAAGACACAGGGTTCAGGGAGTTGTAAAGCAGTATTTTCTAGGTTTTTGGAACCTTTGAGAAAAATGATGAACAATTTTTACCTTTGTTTTAGAGACTGATAGGCAAAAGAAAAACCAGCTGCAGTCTAAGAAAACATTGACCTAATGCATGTTTAGAGAGTGTCAATCAAGATAAGCCTGCACTTATCAGGGATGACACTTTAGTCACATTCATTAAGGCTGGTTATAAACATATTCCTTAACATTTATATTCACTGAAACTTACCTGTGTCACACTCCGCTCCAAGGTATCCTGGATGACAATGGCAGACCCCGTTAACAGGGTTACAGAAGCCGTGCTGCATACAGGTCCTGCTGCATGAGCTCTCACAGTGGGTACCCCAGGTACCAGACGGGCAGGCTGAAGGGAAAACATGACATACATTTGAACCTCACCCTTGGAAAACAGGGCTTAATGCATGCATGTGCGTAGTGTTGTCATGGATTAGCCTGTGCAGTCCACACAGCCTTATCAGGAACGACCCTTTCCGCTTTTATAGTATTTTTTGTTTACATGAATTCCCTTATTTGCAAAAATCTGATATAAGCAGAATGTGTCGTTCCTGATAAGACTGTGTGGAATGCACAGGCTAATCTTGGACAAGACTTTTTGCCTGGTTTTCCAAGAGCACAGCATATATAAAAGAAAACCCTCTGGTTCACAAAAAGATTAGTCTTCATTTCCAGTTGTAGATTATTGCAGGATAAAGGTTTATTAGTTCCAATTTTTGTTCACTAACAAATATAGCTTCATTTTTGTTGATGATTTTACAACATCATGCAATAAAACAGTATACAATAATTGATGTCAATTGTACAATTTTGAACTCATCACAATATATAAAATTCATATATTTTACATAAAAAAGTGAATATTTTTCGGCGTAGCTGTTTAACGTCACTTTTGACCTTAGATGACCTTAATTCATGATAGGTCCTTAATGAATAAATCCGAATTGTGCATTGGCTAATAATACAAAAATCACCGTAAACATTGGATGCATATCATTTGAACTGAAATATGACTTACTTGTAAATTACATGTATTAAGTTACAATAAATTAAAAACTGTCATGATACAAAATATCCTCTTAACATTACATCGAAACGTTTCTCCTTAGTTTACGAAGCAGTATAGCATTAATCACATATCTCTACAATTAAAAGAAGCTATTGTTTACATGCCGTAGCGGTCACACTAAACACTACAAAAACAGGCTCGATTGCACTTTACCGGTACGCAGTTGTTTACCACTATCAACAAAGCGGGGATTTGGGGGCTGTAGCCCGCGATACTAAGGAAATATATAGGTATAGGAAATATATCTGTCTTTGATTAATTCTAATCCATATTTGCGTTTATTAGTGTAAATATGTTTCTTTGTACTTTGTTTCATTCATTTTTTATGTAAAGTTCTGTCTTTCTGCAAAAAATTCATATCACTATGATGCTTGCAATATTGAGTCTTTTATGTTTACATTCTGCTAACATCTTTACACATTATAACACATTATCTTTTATTTCATTCCAACTTTATGTTCATAGTATTTCAGTGGCGAATATGTTTTCTTTTCCTATTGAAACATATGTATTACTCGTTCAATTATGAAAACCAGGTCATTACAATACTTATTGACAATAAAACATACAATTTCACCTCTTCTTGTTCTTCATTTCTTATTTGTTAATACAGTAATATATATTATCTTATTATCACTCACTACCTTCATTAAAATACATGGTGCTTCATTCCATCTCCTCTCACTGGTCGCAAACATTACAACATCAACGCCATATATCTTTTAAAAGATATTTCTTGTTTTATCTAAGATGGTCATCCATTTCAAATATTGAGACACGTCCATAACACTTACAATGGTCACAGTTCGTTCCCTGCAACCCTGGGGGGCAGGGGATTCTCACACACTGACCAGTCATTTTGTCACACTGGGTCCCAGTCCCACATGTTGGGCACCGTAGCTTGCACCCATCACCATAGTAATTAGCAGAGCACTCTGTAAGGAGCAACACAAACATGGAGCATTCTCAGTGATGTATAAAAGAAATGAGTCCCGTTCTGAGAAAACTGGGCTTAATGCATGTGCGTAAAGTGTCGTCCCAGATTAGCCTGTGCAGTCCGCACAGGCTAATCAGGGACGACACTTTCCGCCTAAATTGGATTTTTGCTAAGAAGAGACTTCATTTAAACGAAAAATGTCATAAAAGCGGAAAGTGTCGTCCCTGATTAGCCTGTGTGGACTGCAACAAATTTATAACGCCCCATGTTTTTTTTTTTAACTAATTAACCTGCAGTGGGGTTTCCAAAACTAAGATTAGTAGCAAACAGCATAAAACCTGAACAGACTGTGAGTTACTGCGCGTTAATCCCAGGCTGTTCTGGTTGTATGCTGGTTGTGAAAAGTTATTATCACATTGCTTCTGACAGGGAAAGTGTTTATACTAACCTGATTGACACCTGTCTCCCTGGTAACCAGGCCTACAGAGACACATGCCGGTGTAGTGGTCACAGGTGCCCCGCCCCGTGCAGTTACAGGGCTGTGTACAGCCCGCACCCCAGGAGTCAGATGGACACTGCGAGCTGCATCGTATACCTGGACAAAACAAAATGAAAGAAAAATAGTTCGCCGTGGCGTTGTGGATAGGGTGTCCACCTAGAGACTTGGAGGTCATGGGTTCAAACCCCAATGTGGGAGCGTTGTTAAATTCTCTCCAAAAAGACACTAAGTAATGGTTCAACCCTGGAAATGGACTCAATAGTGTTTCAATAAGCATAGGGCTTTCTATGCTAAAATAAATAGGTTTAAGTTGACTAAAAGGACTAGAGCGCATGTTGGCATCGTGGAAAAAATATAAACAATTGTATTAGTTATTTAATATTATTTTATGCTTTCCGGTGGTTTATAGATAAATATCAGTGAATTAAAACTAATAATTCACTGTTTGAAACAGTGAAAATTAACAGGGCAAATTATCAATAATTTTCAATGTTAGACTGTGAAATGATGTCGTTTTCACAACATTACCATGTGATTATTTAAGCAAAAATAAAAAATAAATCATTTGTAAGCATACAAAAAATAATGTTGGATTTGGTGGAATATTGAATTTAATTCACTCGTGGTTGTGAATTAAAATCGATATTCCATCAAATCCAACAAATATCCTCTATATAAAAGCTTTGTCACATACAAAACAGCAGATCCCTACTGAGTAAATGTGTTCAAGTAAGAACAAGATATTACCATATACCTTTTACCTTCGTGAAGATGTTTTTGGGGTAGCAAAAGATCCAGATTTTAGTTTCTAATTATTTTTGTAACCATAGAAACCAGAATTTTGTCCTACAAAGAAACTGAAAAAACATGCATGTTCCCCATATTGCCCTATTGGGTATATTATATGCTATATTATCCACATACCAAGTTTCATCAACCCTAGCTTAAGTATTTTTTGGGTTATTGCACGATCCAGATTTGGAACAGACAAAAGGAAGGACATAACTTAACTGGTAAAAACCTTTGGTCACCATTTTATGAGACCTGCAATGACCTTAAAGGGTGGGGGTTTTTACTTAGAAAACATGAAGCCAAAGGAGTACATATTTATGTCACAGTTACTATGCAACTAAAAAATTATGTACACAAATCTTATAATAAACTTTTTTTTGCAAAAAATGTTTTGGTTTGCAAATGATTGATTTTCTTATGAAACATACTTCAAATATCCTAGTGAAGTAAAAATGTTATCAGAAAGCTTGAGTAGCCATGGCAACGTACCATGCCATCCTGGCTTGCAGAGACACTCCCCTGTGGCCGAATCACAAGAGAGGCTGCCCTGGGGATCGCAAGTACAGTTGTAGCGACACTGGAACCCGTACATCCCCTGAATACATGGTGTGGCACAATCATCACCATGGTAACCTATCCAACAATAAGATGGTATACATGTATATGAGAGAAAATGGGGTTAAATGCATGTGAGTATAGTGTTGTCCCAGATTAGCCTGTGCAATTTGCACAGGCTAATCAGGGACAACAATTTCTGCAAAGACTGGATTTTTGTTCAGAACTGGACAGTTTTGTCCATGATTAGCCTGTGCAGACATCACTTAACGCACATGCATGTAAACCTGTTTTATCAGAGCAAGGCTCATATTTATGTGACCAATCTAAATCAGTATAAAATAATAGTTTGTAACCTGCCAAAATCAAGTACATTAAACACAGCCTCATGTATATTCATTTTGTGTACATATATATATGGCTGTGAACAGTTATTGTTCTAGTATCAAGATGTTTCCAAATCCAGGTAAATCCACAGACCTATCAAATATATTTCTTTCTTAAGTAGAATATTGATTTTTTTTATAAATATCTATAATTGTTATCACTGGTAAAACAATAAGAGAATACAATTGTGATTAATTTAATAATGAATTTTGTTACAGTCAAGTTAACAAAAGAAAGTGGTATTCAACTTTAGTAAAAATTAGAAATAATATTGTGACTATGAAAGTCTGTACTACCTGGTTTGCAGTGGCAGGCACCATCATAGGGACTGCAGGTGGATCTGGCAAGGTTGCAGGTACAAGTCTGTGTACACCCTCGTCCATATCTGTCCACTGGGCAGGGATCAGCACAAAAGGTACCTGAAGACAGTGGTCTATTGGTAAATGAGTATTCAAGTTAGCGGGCATAATGAGGTCAATATGTCATTTTGTTTGTAGAGGTCAATAGGTCATCTTGTTAGCAGATGTCAGAGGTCGATAGGTCATCATGTAAACAGCTGTCAATAGGTCATCTTGTTTGTAGAGCTCAATAGGTCATCATGTTAGCAGAGGTCAATAGGCCATCTTGTTTTCAGAGGTAAGAGGTCTAAAGTAATTTTGTAAGCAGATGTGAGTGTTAACATGGCAAACAGAGGTCAGAGATTAATAGGTTTTCTTGTTAGCAGAGGTCAGAGATGAATTAGCCATCTTGTAAGCAGATGTGAGTGGTCAATGCAGAACAGAGATAAGAGGTAAATAGAAATAAGGCAAATTTATTATGACATCACATCAAGCGCAACAAATGTATGGGCCAGAATCAAACATGTAGTTTTACTAAATACGTAACAGCAATCTGCAGACAGTTTAAGTGTTGACTGTGACCTTAGAGCAAGCAACAGGCCTTGATCAGACGAGTATTTGTGCACATTAAATTCTTAATCCTATCATGCACAACAAAGTTATAGGCTGGAAACGAACATGCACTATATGCCCTTTCGCACATAATACTGGCAGGGGAATGCATATGCTCGCAATCTTCAAATATTATCCCTCACTCTGACAATCACACAGAGGTGAAGTTTGTATTGACACAAATAGTTTTGTTGCTTTTACATAACGGAAGCCACAAACAGATTTGATTGGGACAAAATGTTCTGAAAATATTATACCAAGACTGGGCAATAAATGTGACATCTAGAATGTGCGCCAGGTACCGGTAATTGTTAAACAAAATTCTGTACAAGTAACCACAGTCTATAATTCAAGCTTAAATTCTCATAAAAAAAAAGAGGGCCAAGATGGCCCTAGTTCGCTCACCTGAGAGGAGTCGGTTCATTCAATCTTTACCTAATGTCAAACATGACCTAGATATTGACCAGACAAACATCCTGGTCAAGTTTCATCATTATTGAACCAAAACTCTGGCGTAGGGAGTGTCTTTGTTTTTGTAAGATTTGATATTGGTGACCTATATTTTTAGTTGACCCCCCAAACATCAAACTTTGCTTACAAGGATTTTGTATAATATAATGAAAATTTGGACAATCTAAGGGCAATAATTATGGCATTAATTATGTGATTTTGCTCATCATCAAACTTGACTGAGATCTTTCAGCAACTTTGATAAAGAATGCTTGAGTGTTTACAAACCAAATGTGGACGGACGGAGAGCGGACAAAGACCAATCCTAAAACCTCACCTGAGCAATCAGGTGAGCTAAAAAGTGTGTTTCACCGATCTGAGCCATTTCTAACTTGTCCAAGAAATCAATAAAACCAATGTATTGACTAAATTTCACGATGATTAGGCAAAAAATGTGACTTATATAGTGTTCGATCACAAGGTTTCTCTCTAGTAAACATCTAGTCACATAAGGAAAACTGCCCCACCCCTCTGGCAGCCATGTTTATTGACCCATCGGGACCATTTGCAAACTCATCTGAGATATATATTAAACAAATCAATTCACCAAATTTCATGATGATTGGGCAAAAAATGTGACTTCTAGAGTGTTCACAAGCTTTTTTATACTATATAAATATAAGAAAACTGCCCCCCCCCCCCCCCCCCCCCCCCCGGCAGCCATGTTATTCAACTAACTGGAACCATTTTCCAACTCAACTCTCGTATCAAGGAAACAAATGTTCTGACCAACTTTCATGAAAATTGGGCAAAAAATGTGACTTCTAGAGTGTTCACATGTTTTCACTATATACATATAGAGAAAAATGCCCCGCCCACTGGCGGCCATGTTTTTTCACCGATCTGGACCATTTTCGAACTAGTCCGACATATCAATAAAACCAATGTTTTGATTCACTTTCATGATGATTGGGCAAAAATTGTGACTTCTAGAGTGTTTACAAGGTTTCCCTATGGCCATATAAGGAAAACTGCCCCGCCCACTGGCGGCCATGTTTTTCAATGGAACGGAACCACTTTTAAACTCAACCAAAATATCAATAACACAGACATATAGACAAAGTTACATGAAGCTTGGGCATTAAATGTGACTTCTATAGTGTTTACAAGCTTTTCCTTTTTTTTTGACCTAGTGACCTAGTTTTTGACCCAACATGACCCAGTTTCAAACTTGATCGAGATTTCATTGGGACAAATCTTCTGACCAAGTTTCATGAAGATCGGACAATAAATGTGGCCTCTAGAGTGTTTACGAACAAATGTGGACGGACGGACCACGGACAAAGACCAGTCAAAAAGCTCACCTGAGCAATCAGGTGAGCTAAAAACAAGAGCTGTCACCATAGGATGACATATGCCCCCTATAAACGCTATGATAGAAGTTATAGCATTTTTCAAAACCTAAAAGCAGATTTCCAAACCTAAACTCGGACCCTAAGTTCAAGGTCAAGGTCACAGGGGTAAAAATTTGTGTGCGTATGGAAAGGCCTTGTCCATATAAACATGCATACCAAATATGAAGGTTATATCTCAAGGGACATAGAAGTTATGAGCATTTTTCGAAACCTAAACGCAGATTTCGAAACCTAAACACAGACCCTAACTTCAAGGTTAAGGTCACAGGGGTGAAAAATTGTGTGCTTATGGAAAGGCCTTGTCCATATACACATGCATACCAAATATGAAGGTTATATCTCAAGGGACATAGAAGTTATGAGCATTTTTCAAAACCTAAATGATATTTCGAAACCTAAACGCGGACCCTAAGTTCAAGGTTAAGGTCACAGGGGTAAAAAATTGTGTGGGTAAGGAAAGGCCTTGTCCATATACACATGCATACCAAATATGAAGGTTATATCTCAAGGGACATAGAAGTTATGAGCATTTTTCAAAACGTAAACGCAGATTTCGAAACCTAAACGCGGACCCTAAGTTCAAGGTCAAGGTCACAGGGGAAAAAAAATTTGTGCGTATGGAAAGGCCTTGTCCATATACACATGCATACCAAATATGAAGGTTATATCTCAAGGGACATAGAAGTTATGAGCATTTTTGGAAACCTAAATGCAAAGTGTGACGGAAAGACGAACAGACAGACAGACGGACGGACGGACAGTCCGATCACTATATGCTGCCCCCTTTTCTTCGAAAGGGGGCATAAAAACATCCAACCTCGAAGAACAATTAACACATAAATGAAACACAACTACACTGTATTTTATGAAAACATTAATAATCAAAGGGGAGTAACTACTGTATTCTTAAATGCAACATTTAGAAAAGTTGTCTCACATGTTACATAACCTTAATTCATGATTGTTTGCAAGCCTTTTTACTATATAAATATAAGGAAAACTGCCACGTCCCCCTGGCAACCATGTTTTTCAACAGACCGGAACTATTTTCAAACTTAACTCATGTATCTAGGAAACAAAAGTTCTGAGCAAATTTCATGAAAATTGGGCCAAAAATGTGACTTCTAGAGTGTTGACATGTTTTCACTATATACAAATAGAGAAAAATGCCCCGCCCACTGGCGGCCATGCTTTTTCACCGATTTGGACCATTTTCAAACTCGTCCAAGAAATCAATAAAACCAATGTTTTGATTCACTTTCATGACTTCCAGAGTAATTACAAGGTTTCTCTATAGCCAAATAAGGAAAACTGCCCCGCCCACTGGGGGCCATGTTTTTCAATGGACCGAAACCACTTTTAAACTCAACCAACATATCATTAAGACAAACATTTTGACAAAGTAACATGAAGATTGGGCATGAAATGTGACTTCTACAGTGTTTACAAGTTTGTTCTTTTTTTTGACCTAGTGACCTAGTTTTTGATCTGGCACGACCCAGTTTCGAACTTGACCGAGATTTCATTGGGACGAAGCTTCTGACCAAGTTTCATGACGATCAGACAATAAATGTGGCCTCTAGAGTGTTTACGAACAAATGTTAACGGACGGACGACGGACAAAGACCGGTCACAAAAGCTCACCTGAGCTATCAGGTGAGCTAAAAAAAAAATATACCTATGTGGTACAATATGATACAATATGAATTAATATATTTACAATAACTGTAATCGGTGAAACTACAATTGTTTTAATTGAATGTGCTGTAACATTTTCCCAGTCAGTATTCATCAAGCGCCCGAGCCGATTGTGACGAAGATATTTCGAACATATTTTCCTACAATAACAGAAGTATTCGTCTTTTTATTAGGATCAGACTTAGTGTTTGTGTGTCGTATGACTATATATCGTTGCAGGAATTTAAAATGAACCGTTTAACTAAATTTTGATTCACATCATTCATGCATGATATACATGCTAGCGAATTCGACTGTACAGACATTTTCGATTTCAGAATTAAATATCTGGCTTACTTCGCATTTTTCGAAACATGTTCTTTTTAACTTTTATTTTAATTTATATTTTTTTTTATATATAATAAGTTTTTTTCACATTTTATATAAAGTCATAAATATTTGACAAAATCGTATAATCTCGCTTTGAAGAATATTCTTTATTGTAAACTTAAGTTTAAGAATTGTTTGGTGAATACCAGTATGAGCCCTAGTGCATACCTGTCCATCCGGCTGAACAATTACAGAACCCTGAGGTGGCGTGACAGGTGGCACCATGGAGACAGCCACAGCTGTTGGCACAGGTGCTCCCCCATGTACCCTCGGGGCAGGTGTCCGTGCAGTTGACTCCCGTGTAACCTGCACACAAGATTGAGGATATAGTCTGTCCTAGGTCGCTCATTTTAGGGGCTTAACCCTTTACCATTGGGATACGAACTTTGACATGTTTGTACAAGTCATGTAGAAACTTATCAAATCAAATATAATGTAAGACCTCTCTTACACATTATAGTTTTAAAGGCTTCATTTCCAACCCTGACATACTGATCAGCACAAACAGTATAAAACCTTACTTGCAGGCTGTTCTGATTTTATGCTAGTTGCATATAGAAATGTTTACTTTGCTTCTGAGCTCTAAATGGTAAAGAACTTAACTCTTTCAGTGCGGGAACCGAACTTTGAAGGCCTTTGCAAACAGTTTGGATCCAGATGAGACGCCACAGAACGTGGCGTCTCATCAGGATCCAAACTGTTTGCTATTCTTATCGTATTCTTTGAAAAAACCCGAAGATAATGCTTATTTTAGAAATTCAGCAGACAACATTTTAGCAGACAACAAATTTCCCAGCATGCAAAGGGATGTTCTGAGCAAGCATACTGTATACGTGCGCTTATAAGACGCCCTCGCTTATAAGACGCACCCCGACTTCGGACTTTATAATGGGTGGATTTGAGACTGACCCGCGTGTAAGACGCCGTCAAATTTTGCCGTATTCATCGGCCGGAAAATGGCCGAAAAATGGCAGAATGTTAAAGAAAATCATCAATTAGTAAAACATTGAGAATTGTTCAAACTCGCGCTGCATACAATTAATAATTCGCGCAAGTCTGAAAAATAAAACAATCAAACAACAAAGTAAATAATATTTGTTTATTTTATGATATATTAGTGGGTTTTAATTTATTTTCAAATATTAATCATGCAATAAAAATAATTATCAAATTGACAAAATTTCTAACAATTGCGTATTAATCATTTGCCCTAACAATTGCAAACAATTGCAAACATATTACGTTCGTAATATCAATGCACAAGCAAAATTGATCGTGTCAGTCATCTTAATTGTATTGTTTGACAGGTATTGAAATCTAATAGCAGATATTTTGAAAGCGTTTAGTTTTATTACCTAGATTATGCAAATTTTACGCCCATTGTCTATCAACAATAGGTAACGCCTACTTTCATAAAATTAGCCAATCGCGTGATAGTGATAGACTCCGAAGCGCAGATCGAAATCACGTGTCAAGAAGAAAGCCATATGGGGATAATTGCATGCGGTCGCTCTTTGCTCCTGTCCTTGTTGGCCCCTAATAAATAATGTGTCATCTGCATTAGTGGGTCGTCTGAATAAACGTGTTTATTTAACAATTGACAGTTGCAAACTGGTAACTTATTTCAGAGGATACCCTAATTTCCAATTATGTCTTAATTGAAAATTAACGACGTGCAACAAAGACGATCAGGTGATACAAACTTGTCAAATAGCATTTGTAATCGGCAGCGTGTTTATTAAACAATTGACAGTTTCAAACTGAGAATTGATTTTGCTGTTGTTTTAAGCATGTTGGCATCGCGTTGCCGCTTACACAAGTATACTATAATGGCCAATTTATATGGCATTTAACGACGTCGCGCGCAAACAATCAGGTGATAAAAACTTTTCAAGAATAATCACAGACAATATAACGTATTACGCCCCAAAAATAACAAAATTCAAATTAAAAATAGTAGACAACAATATCAGTAACGAAACATTTTATTACAAATAAATCGGTAATTGAACATAGCGTTCCGATACACGGTACGGGCCAATACAGACTTTAGAGAAAATGCAAATGGCTGCCGCGATGATTAAAAAAAACTGACAAGTGTCCAACTTGGCTAGCATAAGCCCAGTAAACTCGATATTTTGAAATTTTTTGTTTATTTTCACCAGTATCTCGCTTATAAGACGCGACCCCAACTGTAACTTATTAATTTAAGTCTTAAAAATGCGTCTTATAAGCGCACGTATACGGTAATGAAAATTCAGCTAAATATATGGTGACCTCATTTGTTACCAACTTATTCTTGACTTTGGCCTTGTTACATAGTTTTTGACATATATTGTGTATGTGTCTTTTTGTGATTAGATTGTGCACTTGTTCCATATTTCATAAGGACAAATGTGCTAAGCAGGTTTCATGATGATTTTTTGTCCTATAAATGTTGCTTGCAGTGGGTCCACAATTTCGTTTTTCTACTTGTTAACTTGTTTTTCACCAAATATGATTTAGTTTAACAATTTTCCAAACATTTTCTGAGTAAGTTTCAGTCTAATTGGCCATTTCATCAGAGGTTTTTGCTTCACTTTGACCTAATGCGCTAGTTTTTGACCCATGTTTTGACATCTTTTAAATGATCTTCTTATAAGTACCTGCATAACACTCATAGCAGTGTCCTGTCACATGATGACACTTGCCCCTCTCAGCGCATCCACACAACTGTTCACACTTGACACCGTAGAACGGTTCCGCGCATGGTAACTGACAAGCGTCACCGCGGTAACCAGCCTTGCACTGACATGAACCAGTCAGAACATCACAGCTGAAAAATATTTTTTAACTGCAATAAATACACAGATTATTTACGCAAGTCAATTACCAAGAAACATGTATACTAAACTGATGGCACACATAGACTGTCCTGAAATTTAATTTACAGACTCTGATTTATAAACATGAAGCAATTAAGATAAAGTATATGAGACATCTACACAATAATAGTATATGAACTTGCGCATAAATGCATGTGCGTAAAAAGTCGTCCCAGATTAGCCATTGCAGTCCACACAGGCTAATCAGGGGCACATTGCAGTCCACACAGGCTAATCAGGGGCACATTGCAGTCCACACAGGCTAATCAGGGGCACATTGCAGTCCACACAGGCTAATCAGGGGCACATTGCAGTCCACACAGGCTAATCAGGGGCACATTGCAGTCCACACAGGCTAATCAGGGGCACATTGCAGTCCACACAGGCTAATCAGGGGCACATTGCAGTCCACACAGGCTAATCAGGGGCACATTGCAGTCCACACAGGCTAATCAGGGGAAACACTTTCTGCGTAAACTTGATTACTTGCTTTGAACAAAAAATACCATAAAAGTGTAAAGTATTCACCCTGATCAGCCTGTGCTGACTTCACAGGCTAATCTGGGACAACATTTTACTCACATTCATCAAGTTCAATTTTCCAAAATCAAAGCTTTCATAAAGACCTTAAAACTCTGAAGATCGTTTCAATAAGATCTTGTAATCGAGTTTTAATTCTCTAAGTATGCATTTGGTGTTTCTAAGTCGATGCAGCTGGTTAACATAGAGTTAATTGCTATTGACAGTTTCTTGAGAAAGCTTCCTGAATTTACAAAAAAGGAAATCACCTCACGATAGCAATAGTGCACTTTATACACAGAGCAGTTTGAATGAGCTATTAACCATAATAATAAGCCATTGTCATTGGTATTATACATGAAAGACCTATAATGTTGTCTACAGAGTGTCAATGTTTTGTTGTACAAAAATGGCCACAATGTTAAAGGTAGTATCTCATTTGAAAGAATTCAGTAGCAATTGTTAGAGAATATTCTTTAAATCTTGGACAAATATTTGGTAATAGCACTTTAATTAATAAGTCTAGAACCAGACCAAATTCTGCTTAACAAGGCCATGTTTGCAGATGAAAATTGATCTCATTCCTCAATTATATAACACTTATAGAAGAGAATACAATTACCTTTGTGTGACATTCCAGGGGCAGTTGCAATTCTCACATGCCCTGGTCTTACTGTTGTAACGTTGACGGTCAGGACAATCTGAGACAGTTTTAATGGCACAATGACACTTTCCATGAGATTGAAGAATACATTTATAAAGTATAATTTGGATACCATTTTACCTCAATGTCTACTCAATTATTTTCATTTTATTGACTTTTAAGTGGACTATCACAGTACAGCTGACATAAATGAATGTGCAGCAATTATCCTATATATGTCTTGTAAATGCTTCGATTAAAAACTGAGTTTAGTTGTTGTTTTTCATCTGTAGGGACGAAATAATCTCCATGCTATAGTCATTTTGATCATCATTGCTATTATTTTTTGTTATGATCATTACTTAATTGGCAAGTATTAAAGCATTAAAAACATAGAATACCCATCTATTATCAGTGCTATATACAACCCCATGCTTGACTGCTGCAATCGCAACTTACCTCTCTCAGTGCAGTGGTAGCCATGGTAACCAGTGTTGCTGCAGCTACAGGTGATGGTGTTGTTAAGGAAGTTACACACTCCCCCATTCTGACATGGACATGTCTGTAGACACCCCTCTCCATACCTGCCTGGGGGACACTGTACCTCACATCTGAAACACGGAGGCTATATTGGCCTGGCTCTGGGAAAACTGGGCTTAATGCATGTGCATAAAGTGTCATCCCAGATTAGCCTGTGCAGT
Source organism: Dreissena polymorpha (assembly GCF_020536995.1). NCBI lineage: Eukaryota > Metazoa > Mollusca > Bivalvia > Myida > Dreissenidae > Dreissena > Dreissena polymorpha. The sequence continues at coordinate 72,219,515 of NC_068356.1, forward strand.
CCTCTCAGGCTATTGTGGAACCCCACTTTTCGGCTAAACTGGATTTTTGCTAAGAAAACAAAAAATACCATAAAAGCTGAAAGTGTTCTCTGATAAGCCTCTGCGGATAGCACCAGCAAATCTGGGATGACACTTTACTTACATGCATTAAGCCCAGTTTTCCCAGAACAAGGCTCTTATGTGATGGTGTTACTATGGAGATCACACACTCCTCTTTTCAGACATGGACAGGAGTGGTGACATCCTACACAGTCCCTCCCTAGGGAACAATGGATCTCACATCTGGGCGGCAAACAAACACATTTTGCATTGCGCCCTGGATTATGAACCGAAATCTTCATGAGGTTAATTGTTTCAAAGCTTTTGAATTAATTGTAACTGCCTGGCTGGACTACCAACCTTTGAAACTGACCTAAATATACTTAACCGAAGCCGATGGGCAACCACTAATTTTATCGGTGCACGGCTAGGATTATTAAAGAATATTTTCTAGTGCATTAGCTAACGTTAATAATAATTTATTAACAGCAGATTTCAGTAAAGGCTATTTAATTTTTTTTCTTCCACACTAGAAGCCCCCATACACTGACCTGGTACCAGTGAAGCCCAGCTGACATTTGCACGTCCCATCGACAGCATTGCAAAGGCCGTTGTTACAGTCACACATCGCCGTACAGTTGGTGCCATAGTGATATTGATCACACGGCTCAGCACAGTACTCCCCCTACAATGTGTCATAAAAGAATAGGTCATAACTCTTTCAGTGCTGGAACCGAATTTCGAAGGCCTTCGCAAACAGTTTGGATCCAGATGAGACGCCACAGAACGTGGCGTCTCATCAGGATCCAAACTGTTTGCTATTCTGATAGTATTCTTTGAAAAAAATCGAAGAAAATGCTAATTTTAGAAATTTAGCAGACAACATTTTAGCAGACAACAAATTTCCCAGCATGCAAAGGGTTAGCCTGCATTTGAGTCATGCCCTAAACTGGGCTAAAGCTTATGCTTGAGTGTTGTCACAGATTAGCTTGTGCAGTCCCCACAGGCTTATCAAGGATAACTGCACAGGCTAATCTGGAAAAACACTTTACGAATGCATTTAAATACAGCTTACTTTACATCACAGGTGTAAGGTTCCTATGGCAAGGTTTTGATTTCCCATTCACGATGATTACATGAACTTTTGAACAGCTTGATATAAAGTTCTCAGGATACAATTAAATGAAATATGGGATGTGGCTTATAATCAAACAGTTTTCAGCTCATGCATGGTCCATTTCAAAATAATCACAAATGTACTCTACAACATGTATTAAGAAGCAGTTTTTGTCTATTTACTCACTTACCATGTATCCAGCAGTGCAGATACACTTGCCAGAGCCTGCCGCACAGATACCCCCATGTTGACAGGCACATGACTGCTCACAACCAGAAACTCCAATACTAGTGATGTCACACTTCTTGTGGCAACTGAAACACAACAAGACACCTTAATTCTAGGAAAGTCACACTTCTGATGGAAACTGAAACACAACAAGACACCTAATACTAGCAAAGTCACACTTCTTGTGACAACTGGAACATATAACCAGACACCTCAATAAATGCAATGGCAACTCAAACACACAATCAGACACGTTAGTTATCCTCCTGAAAAATCTTAAAGACACACTTTTTGTGGAAACTGAAACATAACCAGACACCTAAATACTAGCGAAGTCAAACTTTTTGTGGCAACTGATTGAACTGAAACACAATCAAACCTGTCAATAAAAGCATGTCACTCATCTATAATGGAAAATACAAAACAACCAGACACCTCAATACTAAAAATTTTTACAGTTCTTGAGGCAACTCAAGCACTACATACTAGCAATGTCACACTTTAAATGATGCAACTGAAAAACAACCAGAAAACTCAATATCAGTAAAATCGAACTTCTTGTGGCAACTCAAAAATAAAGCCAGACACCTCAATAATGCAAATTCACATTTTTTGCAATATAAACACAACCAGACTACTCAATATTTAAAAAAAGTAAAAAATGTGGCATCTGCAACTGAAACACAACCAGACCCCTAAATACAGACAAAGTCATTCTTCTTGTTCCAACTTAAAGACAAAAAGACACCTCAATACTAAAATATTCATACTTCTTGTGACAACTGAAACACAACCAGACACCTAAGTACAGGCAAAGTCAGTTTGTACTCACTATTCTCCGTAGTAACCAGGCAGGCAGGTGCACTTGCCGTTGACATTGTTGCAGGTGGAGTTGTTCTCACACACACATGGGTTGACGCAGTGGAGACCGAAGCTGTCCATGACACGGCTTGGAGCAGTCACGCCTGTGTAACCTGCATACAGGGGAGGAATACCACACTATGAGAAATTGAATGAAATGAGTCTTGCTGTGGAAAAACAGGGTTTAATGCATGTGTGTAAAGTGTCATCCTAGATTAGTTTGTGCAGTCTGCCTGAATTGGAATTTTTACCTAAGAAGACAATTTCTTTAAAGAAAATACTTTGAAAGTGAAAGTGTTGTCACTGATTAGCTTGTGGTTGACTGCACAAGCCTATCTTGCACATTACTTTACGTACATAATTAAAGCCACGTTTTTCCCAGATTGAGGCTAAATTGTTCGGCTTTTCTTTAGTAAAAAAAACTTGTGAATTTTAGTTTTGTAAGAATACACACTTTTATATTAAATACTGAGAGACAGATATTTTTCATTGGACAGTAATTTTCAAATGTCCTACAAACAATGAAATAAGAAGTATCAAATTCTGACTTTAAAAAAAAATCCACAAAAATAAATTAATCTACCGTATATGTTGCTACTACCAATTTCCACACAAAGCCAATTACAAGAATAACATTCAAAGCCATTCATGAGATAGGTAAGGATAGTTGGTCTGGGGGTGGAGGGCTGGTCATAGAAGTACCAGTAGCACAGTAACACCCACCAATGTGGCAGACACAGTTGCCGTTCTCAGGGTCACAGGAGCCATGGGAGGCACAGTTACACACATTGGCACAGTTGGGACCCCATCGGTTCTGTTCACAGCCTACAAAACATGAGGACATATTTACACAGAAACAAAATTAATTGTACTCGTTAAGCTTACAGGTAAGAGCATATTAAATGTTGTAAATTCATTTCTTGTGCTTCATTATGATAGTCAGTTGTGAACATTGATGTTGTTTGCAGCTTTATCAGCATTTCCTGAAAACAATCTGGCAAATTTCAAACAGATTAAGAACCCCGTGGTGTTGTTCCTCAAAAAAAAATGTTATTAATTATTTCTAGTTTAAATAGGTTATTTACTGTGACTTTTTTCATTTTGACTTCTAACTATATACACAAATTCTAAAACTTCACAAAATGGCATTGATTTCCTTTCAAGGATTTTACTTATGATGGCGGTGTTACTGTTGACCTATAGGGGAGATAAGCAAGTGTGAGTTTATAGACAAGGGTTACTGAAAGTGCGCTTCATTTTGTTCATATACTGTATATATCTGCCTGACAACATTGTTCTATGTACAATCGAGGATATTGGAAGTAACTTAACCAGAAAACAAAAGTTATTCTAAACTGACAGTAGTCTCTCTTTAATCCCTGTGAGTGCTGTATGCGTATAGTATAGTGGAAAAATAGGGAGAGGGTTGACTCTTCCCTAAAGTAGAAGGGTTTTTTCACACCTGACTGACAGAGGTCTCCTTGTACCCCTCTCTGCCTCTCTGCACATCATTGTCCAAGCAGGATGTGGAGGAAATGGGGTGTAACTTACATAAAATTAGAGTATTTTCTCACCTGAATACAATGACTAGTCTCCCCTGTATCCCTCTCTACACCGTCATTGTCTAAGCAGGATGTGGAGGAAATGGGGTGTAACTCTTACATAAATTTGAATTTTCTCTCACCTGACTGACAATAGTCTCCTTGTACCCCTCTCTGCACTGACATTGTCCAGGTATGATACAGTAGCCATTGCCCTTTCTTCAGAGCAGTTCTGCAGACAGAGGCTGGACAGACAACAGACCAGGTAGAGCATGGCATTTGTTAAAGGGGACATCAAGTAGGTGTTAAACTTAACTATCAACAAGAGCTGTGTTTGTGAAACACAATGCCCCCTACTGCGCCGCTTTGAAGCCATATATTTGACATTTGACCTTAAAGGATGACCTTGACCTTTCATCACTCAAAATGTGCAGCTCTATGAGATACACATGCATGCCAAATATCAAGTTGCATCTTAATATTGCAAAAGTTATGACCAGGTTAAAGTTTGGGACAGAATGACAGACAGAATGACAGACAGAGACAGACAGGCAGACAGGCCAAAAACATATACCCTCGATCATTTGATCCGGGGGAATAAATACATGGAAAAATGAGCCTTTGAAAACTAGTTAATATGGCCTTTCTTCAACATGATTTAAAGCCCCTTCCGTAAAAAATAATTCAATGTATCACATTTTTTAATGAAACAAAAATGATAATTATTTCATCAACAATTATTTTGTTAGATAGAAATTTTATCAATGTTTGAGCTAGCTCGGTGCTAATAATTTACTATAGGTGTGTTACTTATATCTCGACTGCACTCATGAAGCCTTACACCCTATCATGTCTTAATAAACTAGACAATAAATATTACCAAATTGCAATTATATATGACCAATTACAAATTTTTTTTTAAAAATGTTTTGTGATGCATGTCTGCA